>NW_013952479.1:1888733-1896478 GCF_001266775.1 Austrofundulus limnaeus
ATTATGTAGTCTGCAAGTAATTCTGATGGATTTCAGAGAAAGATCATAGAAAGACGTTGAATTACTTAAGTAAACAGGTAGCATGAGCTAACATGTTTTATTTTTTGTTTTAGTAGTATTGATCACATGTTTGCAAATAAATATATTTCTGTTGTGAGTATAAAAAAACAAACAAAAAATCTTCTGTTATGTTTGGTCACATTTTCAAAGAGCCATTGCAGAGGGACCAAAGAGCCACATGTGGCCCCAGAACCGCAGGTTGCAGACCCTTGCCTTCTAGCTAAATCCTTTGCTGCCGGAAATATTGTTTCCTGTTATTCCTTTGTTCATTTGCTATTACTGTACTTCAGAAAAAAATCCATTCCAATGATGGCAAGTCTATTGTATGCATAATGTTATAATGTTATATTCTCATAAAAACATGCCCAAAGCCTTATTTTGACTCATTCATGCATGTTTGAGAAATCCTGCAGTGTTTTTAGGAAGCCATGCTGAGGAGCAAAACGACAGGTGGGGACCAGAAACACCTTTTGGGACCAGAAACATCCCTGGGACGTGTCTTTAAGCTTCCTCATGGCAGAGCGCCCTCCCTCCCCCCACCCCACCCATGACTCCTGCAGGCTCTCAGGTGAAACTGAAAGTGAAACTGAAACTGTCTGCTGTGCTCTTAACACTACCTCTCACTCAGTGGAGCTCTTTTCAGATTAAAAATACTTTTGAGGAAATGTATTTTCAGATGCCAAGTAAATTGCATCATGACCCCACCCCCCCAACTGAAATGGACGGGACAGAAGCGCAAGGTGGTTCTTAAAGAGACAGAGGCCAATTTCAAGGCGTTTAGAAGAGGAAGTGATGAGAAGATAAATTTATTTTATTTAAACATAAAAACAGCATTTTAATAACAGCTAAAGGTGACATAGATACTTTATTATGGTATAGTATTTAAATATAAGCCTGAGAAACACATAATATTGCCCCTCTAAAAAAAAGAATGAATCTGAAAGAATAATTACTTCATCCTGTATTTTTTTTTAACGGCTCCCCATCTTCCCCCGTACATCCCTGCCACTCCCCCTTCCCACACGTTACCATGGAAACTAGAGGGAACGGCTGGGAGACGGATGCAGAGGGTGTGGGTGGCGACGGTGACAGCGATGGGGTAAATATAGGAAAGAGTTATGTAATGGTGTGTGCATATATATTTATATACAGAGCGTATGGGAATCGAGGGAGAGGAGGCAGATGATGAGGGTGCTTGGAGGAGGAGGAGGAGGAGGATGACTTACAAGTCAAACAGGAGGTAGTGGAAGCCCTCCTCTGATATACTGTCGTGAAGACGAACTGGAAGAGAAAGATGAAGAGATTGAGGGATAAATGTTCAGCGGCTGTCATCTTTATTTCATTGTGTTTTATTATTAATTCCCTGGTAAAGACTTGCTTCTTCAAACCGCCTCCGAATAACGCTGCTGCATTTTAAGCAGGAGATTAAAATAAAAATAAAAAGGAGCAGCAAGGCTGTGCGAGGAGAGAAGCCACCGCAGGGAGCCATAATAATGAAGTCTTACATCATATATTTACAATATAAAAGCAAGTTCTGGCAATAAAGTGAAATATTCAACCAACAGAAGAAGTATCTGCATTATAGTATTTTAATACCATTCATATTTATTAGGTAACTAATATTTTGTATGTTTTCAGCTAGAAATCAAAAGCTTTACCATCTTTACTTTGCATAAAAGCAGCAATAAGAAGAGTAAAGTTATGTTAAGCTGCAGTGATGTGAAGGGGGAGTGACAAAGACGATCTCACCGATGTTGGGGTGTTTCAAAAGGCGACAAATCCGAGCCTCTCGCTCCAGCTTCTGGTGATCTGAAACAGCAGCAAATGCAGAAATGAACTGGATTGTAAAAAAGATGACCTAATTATGACTTGAGGATGTTGCAGCTTGTTTTGCACAACAGCCTACACACGTAAACAAACTTACAGTTGTATAAAGTGTGATAACAAATAAAAGAAAAATAATACCCTGATAAATAAAGTACAGGAAGTGGTGAGTTAGATATCCAGTTATTTTCATTGCAAAGCATCACCGATTATAAATAAATACAGATATAAACAAAAGAATGCATCTATATATCAGTGTGCCCCAGGGCAGCTGTGGCTACAATGTAGCTTACCATCATCAGTGTGTGAATGTGTGTGTGAATGGGTGAATGTCTGTAGTGTAAAGCGCTTTGAGTGTCCTGGATGGATAGAAAGACGCTATATAAGTACAGTCCATTTACCATTTTACCATTTATATATAAAACATTTTGGGGTATTTCTAATCCTCAAAATGAAATATGTGCTCATTCAGTCAGTTTTACAGAAACTTTGCTAAAACTCGAGCTTTTTGTTTAAACTTGCCCAGTATTTTGAATCAACTCCGTAAACCAAAGGACAGATTTTAATCCAACTTACATCCCTACAATTGAATTTTTTTTGGATTTAACTTAATTAAAGATGGCTGCCATGGCAAGCTAACCTTAAAAAAAACAACAATGAAATCAGTTACCGTATTTATTCATGTATAATACGATCTCACGTATAATACGACCCCCCCCCCTCCTCAAACTACCTCCAATTTCATACAGACTTCAAGATTTTTCAGCCTTTGCAGTCTTTAAACTTATCAGTAAAATGATCATTGGACTGTTCATTTTATTTTAACAACATATGTACTAAAAGGCATTTTGACAACAAATATACATCAGCTGTAGCAGCATCATATGATTTCTGGCATTTTACACATAGTCCACCAGGATGTACCAACACAAAAGTCAGAGACTTCACATGAGATTTGGGTCATCTTCTGGGGGAAAAGCAGATTACTTCCTACTCGCGAGCGCCCCCTCTGGTGGGGAAACGTTTTTCAGAGATACAAACTTTTTCAGAACACCGGTAGACGGCAGCCATTACAGACGAATATGCTTGTTGTTGTTGGAGGAGCGGCCCGGTCACACGCTAATGTCATTAGTTTGTTATCATTACTAAGGTGAAGGACTACTTTTTCCCCCTTTTTTTTCACATCATGTCGCCTGCCTGGATCTGTTATTATCTCGCTCTGAAGCACGGAGGAGTGTCAGAGGTGAGCTCGTTTCAACTGCTTTTTACGACGCGATCTCATTTCCGGACTCAGGCATTTTGTGAATGAAGCCGAAATTTCAGTTAAAATACATAAGCAAAAATATTTATCCGAGTATAGTACTACACCCCCAAATTTATGGATGATTTTATGGATTTAATTTTGCATATTATACTTGAATATACGGTAATTCTACAAATATTCTGCTGATTCTGCTCATTGTGTGAGATCTTTGCTGAAAACTTTAGCCTCAACTGTTGGATTCAGTTCAGTTCTCTGTTAGCAAAATATCCCCTGAACTACTGGATGGCACACACTTTTCAACTGTGCTCTTTTGTTGTTTCTTTTAAACAACCGTTTACCTCTTTTGTAGTTAGCCTTCTTGTTGTTGCCCAACAGAACAGCATGTGCTAATTTTAAACCAATCAGGGTTTGACATAACGTCATCTCAGGAGATGATGCTGTTTGTTTATTGGCAGATGTCTGTCTCACAAATCTACATGTAATCAAAGTTCACATAATACACACACACAGAGACAAAAACCACTTATCAATGAGTAAACATGAGCATCTACACAGTCAACAACACACACCTTACAATTCACACGTACAGTTTCTGCATTGTTACCACATACAGAACATGCAACGACACAAATAGCCTTGGAGGAACACAAGTGCACACATTTACACTGGCACAGAGAAGTGACAGTGAAGTGTAAGCCCAGTGATTACAGCCCTGGATGAGTTGCGAGAGGCAGAGAAAGGAGTGGAGGAGTGCTGAAGTTGGGGCTAGAGGAGCAAAGAAATGCAAGAACAATTAATACGCACAAAGCCCCGGCCGCCGTCTCTGCGCCGACAAAAGACGACGTCGCTAATCGCCGCCGTTTCTGCTCGTTTTCTGCCTCTCGCTCCGTTCACCATCTGTTCGAGGAAGGACTAAACAATTTCTATTTGTCTGAGATTATCATGGGCGCTGAATATCTTCTCCATGCTGTGCCCCAGCTAATCTCGGCACGTTCTAAATTTACCGCACGCTCGTGTCGAACACTCCCTGATGTGTTATTCCTACATTTGTTACAATGGCAAATGGTGGAAAACATGTCATAAGTAGAAGGATCACATTTCACTCTGTCAGTGGCATCTGCTGATAACACAAGTCCAGAAATGGCCCAGAGTAATCCCCTTTATTCATCGTGATATGTTCTGTCAGTCGAAATCACTCCGCCTTTGTTATCTCTAGGAGGGCATGACTAAAGACTGAAGTGTAAAAATTAATTGCTTTCATGAAGAAAATAATAAATGTCACTCATTCTAGACAGTTTAAATCACACGTATGAACATTTTATCGGTGTAAAAAAAAAGAAGAAAAATCTAGATTGTTGTTTAGCCTTGCCTGTGCTCTGGCACTGGAACAGTACATGACAGAAATTGCTGCAGGATTTACAGCTCGAGACAGATGATGAGCTACAACATCATCATCTGCACCGGGGATGATTGCTGTCCAGGTTTTTCATAAAGCTGTCCGGATCAATGGGAGATAAAGGGACAACGGTGAACGACAGATGACCTTCCTGTGGTTTGGAACACTTTCTGCAAAACTATCAAGAGGGTGAAGAAGAAGAAAGTCTGACAAGTCTTGAGTTTATACTCAAACTGTCTGAGGCCATAATTCTGATTCAACCAAACAGCTCTCAGAGCTCTTTAAGGGTTTTCTCTACTTGCTTTTACTTCTTCAGCTGATGATTGAGGTAATAAAACTGCCGTTTGACAAGTCGTAGATTAGTGAATTCCAGGTCATAATTTATCAATTTATAGTCTTTTTAGGCTACAGTTACATGCACTTACAAATAACTATAGAGTGGGATGTAAATGACCATGTAGAGTTTGGTTCTGAGAGGCTAATGTGTTAGAATACGCTCAGTTAATCGCTGCAGAGTTGCACTGTTTTGACCAATCCTGTGAAGTTATCTTCACACCATGCAAAACACGAAGTAAAACTGTATTAAAATTAATTTCATGAACTACTTCCTTTAGCTGAGACCTTAAAATACACAAAACCAACTAGCTACTTCTCTAAGTTAAAGAAAAAAGCAATGCAAAGGTGGCGGTTATTTAGAATTAGTTAATAACTTGCTGAAGTTTATTCTCCAAACTATTGTTTTCACTTTGTGTCATCTTCCAGCGCAAAAAAAAAGCAACGTCGGTGGCTGGAAGAGTGAGTCATCAGCACACCAAGCATCAGCTGAAATGAAGTGGAAATGGAAATGAGGCAGATATCTATTTTTGATGGTAATGAACCTCCAAAAATAATAAACCTTCAGAGTGATGTGACACCAAAAGATGAGAACAGGATGTAGCTTTCTTCTGTGTAATGTTGATGAAAGTTTTTCATCAGTTTGCCTCTTTCTCTCTAAACTAACTTTACTTTGGATGTAAAATGAGAAAAACAAGAAACTTAATTTACATTGGATCTATAAAACTTATCATTTGTTGTAAATAGGGATGCATGATATATCGGCATTAACATCGGTATTGGCCAATGTTGGTCATTTTTTAGCGTATCGTATCGGTCCAATAAGTAAAACTGGGTTGAAATTGACTTCCTGCTTGTTGCCATTTGTGTTTCTGATTTGGGAGGAGATGGTTGGTGGAGCGGTATCTGTTTCATCACGTTGGTGATATATATAATATAAACATTTTGTGTAATATCGATAAATATCAGTTATCGGCCATAACAGCAATATTACCGTATTTATTCATGTATAATACGATCTCATGTATAATATGATAAATAAAGTACAGGAAGTGGTGAGTTAGATATCCAGTTATTTTTATTGCAAAGCATCACCGATTATAAATAAATACAGATATAAACAAAAGAATGCATCTATATATCAGTGTGCCCCAGGGCAGCTGTGGCTACAATGTAGCTTACCATCATCAGTGRGTGAATGTGTGTGTGAATGGGTGAATGTCTGTAGTGTAAAGCGCTTTGAGTGTCCTGGATGGATAGAAAGYRGCTATATAAGTACAGTCCATTTACCATTTRACCATTTATATATAAAACATTTTGGGGTATTTCTAATCCTCAAAATGAAATATGTGCTCATTCAGTCAGTTTTACAGAAATTACGCTAAAACTCGAGCTTTTTGTTTAAACTTGCCCAGTATTTTGAATCAACTCCGTAAACCAAAGGACAGATTTTAATCCAACTTACATCCCTACAATTGAATTTTTTTTTGGATTCAACTTAATTAAAGATGGCTGCCATGGCAAGCTAATCTTAAAAACAACAATGAAATCAGTTAGCGTATTTATTCATGTATAATATGATCTCATGTATAATACGAACCCACCTTTTTTTGAGCTTAAAAAGCATAAAAAATTTAATCCTCAAACTACCTCCAATTTCATACAGACTTAAGGATTTTTCAGCCTTTGCAGTCTTTATACATATCAGTAAAATGATCATTGGACTGTTCATTTTATTTTAACAACATATGTACTAAAAGGTACTTTGACAACAAATATACATCAGCAAACTATGATTTTTGAGCATCATACGAATTCTGGCATTTTACCCATAGTCCACCAGGATGCGCCAACACAAAAGTCAGAGACTTCACATGAGATTTGGACCATCTTCAAGCAGATACAAGCAGATTACTTCCTACTCGCGAGCGCCCCCTCTGGCGGGGAAACTTTTTTATAAGACCGGTAGACGGCAGCCATGTGTGTTTGTTGTTGTTCGCGCAGCGGCTCGGTCACACGCTAATGTCATTAGTTTGTTATCATTACTGGACAGCTTTTTTATCCCCTTTTTTCACATCATGTCGCCTGCTTGGATCTGTTACTGTTAAGCACGGAGGAGTGTCACAAGTGAGCTCGTTTCAACTGCTTTTTACAACGCGATCTCACTTCCGGACTCAATAATTTTGCCGATATTTCAGTTAAAATACATAAGTAAAAATATTTATCCGAGTATAATAGCCCCCCAACTTTATGAATGATTTTATGGATTAAATTTTACGCATTAAATTTGAATAAATACGGTAATATTGGATATTGATATCGGATAAAATTTTTCATATCAGTGCATCCCTAATTATAAAAATTGTACAATTTTAAGAAAAAATAGGTAAATTTTAAATTTGATGGCAGCAACAAGGCCTGTCATAATATCAAATTTTACTGGACAAAAAATTGTCTCAGAAATAATTGCGATAAACGATAATATTGTTGGAGACCAGTTTAAGCTAATATAATGATATAAAAACACCTGCTTAGGGAAGTTTACATTAAAATTTACATTGTGTAAAAAGAAAAGACAACTGTCAGGAATCCCAATGCATCGCCAGCTGTATGAAGGCATCAGAAAACTGAAGACGCTCCTCTGGTTAAAGGCCTGTTTATGGTCTTTTATGCTGCACAGGTTAGAAACCATGCACCTGACAAATACAGTGGTTTGCAAAAGTATTCATACCCCTTGAACTTTTCCATATTTTGTCACATTACAACCACAAACATAAATATATTTCACTGGAATTTAATGTGAAAGACCAACACAAAGTTGTTACAGGCCGAACAAGGAGATCACTGATCAGAGAGGCAGCCAAGAGG
>NW_013952479.1:1897677-1908487 GCF_001266775.1 Austrofundulus limnaeus
ATTTTAGAGAGGCTGAACCTCTAAGAAGTAAACATGGGCAGAGGTTCACAAGGCTGAAAACATGTCTAAAAATAGTTGAGCGATTTCAAAATAATGTTCTTCGATGAAGAATTGAGAAGACTTTGAAGTTTATAATATCAACAAAAGAGTTCTTTGACATGTTTTTATTAGACTTACCATATGTATTTAAAACCTCTATTTTAAATAACTTAAAAAAGAGACAAAATTGAAAGTTTTATACTCTGTTCTGACTACAAGGAGTTTGTCATCTACAGCTCTAGCATATCCCCAGCGGTGTACAACGCTTCAAAGATTCATTTTAAACTGTCGGTCAGACAGATACCAGCACTGTTCTCCTCATGCAGCGGGGTAAATAAGAAATGAGAAAGAGAGGAGGATGGGGTGCAGTCCTGAGGGGGTAATGAGAGAGGAAGTGGAGAAAAGAGGACAAGCGAGAAGAGACACAAGGCGAACAGGAACATGAGAACAGACTGAGACAACCCAAGGATAGCATCCAGTGAAGTCAGCGGTGAGGAGCTGAATACATTTGGGTTAATCATCAGTGAAGACTGAAGTCTCGAGAGGGAAGGAAATGTAAAAAGACATCCAGATATAACCACTGTTCAGAATATTTGACTTACAGCTTTAAGCTTGACTCCTTTCAGACAGGAACTATAGAGGACATATTTCACTTCTTCCTACTTCCTATAAATACATAATAAAAAGACAGGGAGATGTATTGCCTGGCCAAAAACTACTGTAAGTAGGTTATAATCTATTAAACAACTACTATATGTCAGAAAATACATTCTATAGTCAGAATAAACCAAACTAACTTCAGAAAGTGAATTTCCTGCAAAAAATGCAGCGTGAATGCTTAAAGCTGAAAGCTGCTGAAGAAGCTGCTGAAGTTTTAACAGCAAAACTGTTAATGCAAATTAAATCTGAACAGCTGACTTTTGCTGAATGTAGGAAAACAAAAGTAAAAAAGTCAGTAGAAAGATAGTAAAAAAGGGTAAAGAAAATCTGAAAAAGCAAAAATGTAGCTAAAATTAGAAAAAAGAAGCTAAACGTAGATGACAAGGTAAAATTAACAAACAAGGAAATGATATTTTAAAATGAGCAAAAAAACAAACAAACAATGTACTTACATGATTTGAAATACCTAAAAAAAACTGAAAATAGTCTGAAAACATCTAAAGGAAAGTAGCTGAAATTAACAGAAACAAACAAAAAGAGCATGTTTGCTGAATTCAGAAGTAAGACGCTAAAATTATCACAAAACGGTAAATTTAGCTGAAAAAACTTCTAATTAGCTAAAAAGTAGCTAAAAAGACAAAAAAAACTGTTGAAATAAACAAGATGAAAGAAGCACAAAAGGTTTAAATTATCAGGACATAGGGCTCTATGATTTCTGTGATGTGGAAAACATGAACAAAATCGCAGAATTTACCAAACAAAATGGAATCCAGCATAAAATGCTAAATCTCATGAAATCCACTCATTTGGGCGGGCGAGTTGAAGTTTGAGGTATTTTGTCCGCTGCTTGTATGTGTCATTATCTGGTAAGAGGAACACGGTCTGAATTCATATTTAACATTAAGTTCAACTCTAGAGATTCAATGTCTTACATGTTTTTTTGTTATTTAAAAAAACGATACGTAAATATGTTTAAATGCCTCGCAAAAGCATTTACTGTTCTGCTGAACCAGAACAATTTGTTTTATTCGTTAAAAAGAAATAACAGTGATTAATTTTTTTTATTCTGTGGCCAATAATATGTTAAATTATTTTTCAGTCACTTTATGATTATGCACTTATCAGGTCAATAAATATGGTTAGAATTAAAATGTGGAATTCAGAAAAATAAAAACAGATAAAACAGAACTTTGGAGAAACCTAAGGGTAGCAGAAAAGGTCAGAATGATAGCTGAAAAAGCTAAAATCAACTAAACAGAAGCTGAAATCAGCACAGAGGAGTAAAAACACAGAACCATAATAAAAGCTAAAAAAAAAGGCGTAAAGATTTATGAACATTTTGAAAGGTTTTAAGGATGACTCTATTCATTTTCAATTAACAAAGGTTAAATATCTCAAAAAGTAGAAACTGACGACGAACCAAAAGTCGTAACCAGAATATCCTGAAACAGCTGAACGTTGAAATTGTTGAAAAAGCACAACAAATGATCTCAATGTTGAGTTTTACTGACATTAGTAATTACATCTAAACGGACTTGACCTCATAATAGGCTTAAGCGTATTAAAGCTTTCGTTTAAATACCTCCATCCGGTTTATCTGACACTGACACCAGAGCCCGGCGACCAGAAGCGGGTCAGCTCTGTGCTGCTGCTGCTGCTGCTGCTGCTGCTGCAGGTGAACCTCCGACAGAATACTACTAGTATTAATACTAGCATACTAGAATAATACTAGTATTCTGAAGAACTATGGAGAAGCGTAAGTGAATTAATGCTAATTGTTGTTTTGAGTTGGTGTTTTAAATTTAGCTTTGTTTTTAGTTTTTTGTGTGTTTTCAGTTGTTTGATTTTTGTTGTAATTTACTTTTATTTTGAACATATTTTGGGTATAAAAGGGGCAGATATTACAAGATTTATTCTTCTTCTGCTGCCTTTCATTTTATTTTTATTTTATTTGTGATTGCATGTTTTTTGTTGTGTATTGTTACAAATAAAAATGAGTAAATGATTCTAAAAATATATAAAAACACACACATGTGAATATATAAATACATACGAGTCCAACAACTTCAGTGTGATAAGTTACAAGGCCATACAGGAACCTCTGGCATCCCCCCGTCCACGGATCAGTGCCAATAAACAAGTGCTATGATTGGCTGGAAGCCTTGCCCAGCAGACCTGCCCTATATTTCCTGGTGACATGAGCTGGATTGACATTAACCGTTTGGCGTCTGCAAAAGGGAGGCTAGGCAGCAGAGCAAGATGGTGGGGGCAGTTTAGGTAATCCAGATCTGATCTTCTGTTTAATATCACCGCTTCTGAATGGGTGAATCATGGTGGCTTTTGATAAACAAACAGTTGAGTGTGTCAGAGAGAAGGAGAGGCAGAGTCAGATGAGAGTCCCGTGCCCAAAGGCATGCAGGCATACAGGCACATGGCCCTCAGCTGCCAAGTGCCTGGGGTGGCCCCTCCCTCCCTGCAGCGACCATCTCCATCTGCCCGTCCCAAACAAAACGCCCCTCTTAGTCGCTTCAACCGAGGGGGTTTTAAACTCGCCGACCTCACCTGCTTTCTGAGAAACGCAGCGACCACTTCTGCGCCGTCCTGATTGCCATAAAAACCTGGCTCCGGCAGCACACAGATAGGTCATGGAGCTAAAAATAGTCGCGGGGCAGAAGTAGTATGCAGCAGCTCTGACGGCTCAAGCATTGCTCGGCTGTTTGAGGAAGCATCCATTAGCGAGGAGCCCGGCGCAACCACTCAGTCGAGTCGGATCGTCAGAACCTGAAGCGGTGCAGAAATCTGCGAGCGGCTGCAGAGACACGTATAAGTAAAAAATATTTAAAAAGCTATTTATTCTGCTGCAGTTAGGCTGCTTGTCAAACAAATCTCTGGAATTACCCATTAGCATGCTGCTAATGGAGGCAGGATGATCAGGGAGGGGTTTATTGAACGCTGTTCGCTGTAATGACAAGCTTCACGGTGACAGGTCACCAGGTAATAGTTACTCTGAAATTCTGAACTTGATTTTGCTTCTTTTTTCTTGCTGCTTTCATCGAGAATTAGCTCCATTTTCAATAAACATTACCGCAAATAAAGCATTTAGTCTCAAATGCACAAAATAAAAACTGGACATTATGAATCAATGTTGCAGTTTGAAGAGTTTACATCATTAGTACATTGAATGCATTTTGAAATGTGGGTCCACACTCAGTGTAAACAAAACACTGCTGGAGTCATGTGACTGACCTACATTAGGCTTTCCGTAGTCTGTGTAGGTAAACAAATATGGCCGCTAAGTTTACTGTTTGACATATTTTAAGTAGGGCCGCACAATATATCGAACATTTACCACCATCGTGATAACAGCTTGTACAAAATGCATATCATAAAAAAATGCATAAACTGCATTAAATGTTTGTCTGAAAAGTTTGCATTTATGTGTTTTGTCACTCAGATGGAATCTTGAGGTATTTCACCAATCAAATTTGGCCAACTGGATGGATCTCTTCATATTTCAAAAAAAAAAATCATGCTGGAATGAAAATGATTATTTTAGTTTGTTTTGTTTTGTTTTTGCTCTGAACCCAGAGCAGAAAGACATCAGCACTACATGTTTTTGTTCATCGTAAGTCATATCGTCACAGCAATATTAAGCACTGTTATCGCGCATCGCAGGTTTTCTTAACTTTAAGTCACTTTGTCTGTTCCTGCACGTAAACAAACACGTAGCAGTTAGCATCAGTTAGCATCCGGTCACAAAGTTTGTTTATATTTTTATTCAGATTTAAGGCCACGTCAATGTAAGAAAAACATTGTGCATATTTTGTTTCGTACTTTATTATAATTATTACTATTATTATTATTATTATTATTATTATTATTATTTTTATTATTATTATTTGCAATAAGTACTTTTAATATAAAAAGACAGAAACATATTTTGACGTAAAAGCTAAAATCTTGTTCTGTTTTCTCCATAAACCTTAGCTTCCTAAAATAAATCTTTTTCATTGCACCAAACATAATGAATGACTTGTTGAAACACATCACTCAAAGTGGTGTAATAAAATATTGATGCACTGAAGTATCGCAATATTCAATTTTCTGATACTGAATCAATTCTCAAAAGTACTGCTTTTAATTAATGTGTTCTTCTAATTGCGTAAAAATAAACTAAATTTAATCAGATTGTATGAATGTAATACTTGGGAGTTTTTTAAAATAAAAAAATCTTTTGGAGTGAAAAAGGACAACATATCACCTAACTTACAGTATCACAATATATCGTATCGTGATCTCTGCACTGATATGTATCATATTACCAAATTCTTACCCAAACACCGCCCTAACTACAGCAATATCTAATTTATTTATTGACACTACAGTGTTTAAGTGTTTGCATGCTATTAAAAAGGTCACATTATTTTAATAACACTCGTTTACTTTACATAAAGAGGTATGCATTCATAAATCTGTCTAAAATGTTTCAAAAATAAATTATTACCCATAAAAAATTAAACAGATAAGAAAGCCTCTTCCAGCACATCATTTTCACACACAAGCTGTTTTGTGCGTATAAGAAGGTGGGGTAACGGTCTAGCTTCGGTGGGGTGCCGCTTGGCACAGCGGTGAGTCTCTGGTTACGAGGCAGCAGGAGGTTCACACTGAGAGCCATGAAGAGCCACAGAGACCACCGCGGAGCTGGACCGGTCTTTGACTTTAACCAGGAGTTTCACACGGACTTTAATCAGCTGATTAGGTTCAATTCTGCTGCATTAGTTTGATTTGACAGCTCACTCAGAAACCAGAACCGTTCCCGTGCGGTGCGATGCTTTCAGGAATATTAATGACGAAATATAGAAATAAATGCTGAAACAAAGTGTGCTCACCTCTGGCAGATAACTTTTTGGTGTTGATTATTTTCGCAGCATACTCCTGTCCTGTTGACAGCTTCACACATCTGCGCACCACTGAAAACGCTCCCCTGCAAAACAAAAATAATAAATACAGTTAATCTTGTGTGCAGATCGATAAGTGGAGCTTTTAGAGCTCAGCAGCAGCTCCTTTTGGAGCTCTGGTTGTCTTAATAATTATGACTCATATTTTGCTGAAAATACACAAAATCTCAAACCTCTGCACTCAGCTTTCATTTTTTTATTTATTTATTTTTTTAAACCGGCTAGAAGCAGGCCTTTATATCATTAAGGCCTTTATATATTTCTCAAATGTAACTGTGGAAAGCTGCTTTTAAAAGACCAGGCTGCCCAGATTTGTCTGCTTAATAAGCTCCCACGAGGAACCTCAGACACGGTCAGCACATTCACAATAATGCGCTCACATGTCAAACGGGAGGCATTAAACTGAATAAATAAGAACTTTAAACAGAGTTTTAGGATTGGTTGATGGGTCCTACAGCTTGGAAACGCACCAGCAGCAAAAAGTCAAGAGAAGATTCCTTATAGTCGCTTTTTTTTACCGCAAAGATCTGTCTCCCCTAAAATAACTGCAGGAATCTTACAACCAACAGTTTTCATGTCTTCGCAGCGTTTGGCTAATTTATGAGTCTGCCCAGACGAGGCTGCTGCTGAGTGCCGACAGAGAAAGCTTGGACTGAGACACCGCTCCTGCTCCTAGACTCACAAGGTCAAAGGTGAAAGCTGTGAGACCAGATGGACCGAGACTCAGATGAGCCAACAGCCGGGTTGGATGTCCGTCTGAGAGAGGACACAAAATCCCGCAGAAGACTCTGGGCTTTTTTTGGACTTTGTCAGCATCGGGACGTCAACTCGCTTGTCTGTAGCAGCAATCGTGTATCCTGGGGTTGGGTAGAATCGTTTCATATGCAATCAATCATCAGAAAAACTTTAACGGATTATTTTCTGGCACTTGATGATTAATATGATTAATGCCAGTCAGTCAGTCCGCTTGATCCTCTGCTTCAAATACAACTAACATTTTTTTAAAAGTTCTGTAATTTATTTATCATAACTCCAGTTTTACATCATCTATCAACACAATTTAAAAACTGATGTAAACCTGAATTCTGTACTTTTCACACAGTTTGCAACAGATTCTTATGGAGAGCAAATATTTCCCACTAGAGTGATTTAAATTGGTCATGTGACTAGGATTATGAGGCATCCAGGGGATTAATCATCATATCACTCGGCTAAATACCACAATTAATCGTGATTTTTTTTTACCACTATCGCCCAACCCTACTGTGTCCTGATTAAATAAGATCCAAAACCATAAACAAATCATTGCATCACAACAAACCCAAAGTCAGGAAGACGACTACCTGACGTCTGAGCACATAAATAATGAGATGATTTTCCCAGGGCTTAGACTCCACCCTGCTCAGGTTGACTCGAGTCTTTCCGTTGGGTGGTTCCACCTGCTTCCAGCTCGAATTTTAAGACCTACTACCTGTGACATGCCTGTCCTTCAAATACAAAAAGTCAAAGAAAATATATTCATATTTTAAAAAATTGTCATAAAACACGATTTAACCCATTTTGTCACATAACTGGCATATTTTCCTTTGAATTTGGCTCAGCTAAAGTGAAACAGGAAGTGATATCAAAGGGGAACTCTTTAAGAAAAAAACTCTGGTCTTTGTTTAACACATTTTTATTTGAACTTTCTTCATCTCTCTCTTATAGGGACTAAAATTATCTAAAGAAACATCAGGAAATTCCCTGCTGTCCGTGTTGTTAACCGTTGTAGCAATGCTCTGTTTACATGCGCATTCCCCTTTGACATCACTTCCTGTTACTTCACATGCACATATCTCAACAACTGTTCATCTCAGTGGGGTGAAATTGCTTTTGCAATTTGTTATCCATGTTATCTTTCCAAAAGTGCAATCCCATTTATCACAAAAAAATTGATGTCACACGCATTTTAGTCACACGCACTTTAAGATTCAACATTAGCAGACTGAAGGCCACTGATTGGCTAGAAACCAACACCAAACATTTGAGTCAAAGTCAAAGTGAGTAGTGGTGGTCAGACTGTGAAATAAAAAGGCTGAAGTTGACCAAGAACCAATTATTGCTTTGGTTTTATTATTAGAAATCAAGTATGAACCAGAAAGTCTTCAGAGGTCAAAGGTTAAAGTAACTGGAAGACTGAACTTCTGGTGCCGTTGGTCTCCAGTCAACCCACTGATGAAGACGTGAAACAGCAGGACGTGTAAATCTACTGCAGCTACTTTCTTTTAGAATAAAATAGTTTTAATTAATTAAACTAATGTAAGAATGCAAGTTCAACCTATAACCTCAAAGAACCCTAACTATTGATCCAAACGATGACACAAACCAAAGAAAACTCCAAATAAAATGCCAAGTGATGCACAGCACAATGTCTAAAAACCCATTTAATTATTGTTTTTTGCAAGTGACAAATTAAAGCCAAATCTGTCAAAAAGCCCTGGGAGGGAGCAAACCGATGATTTCAGCCGACATAAACGCACCGATGGGAAGCAGCTTCTTAAAGCTCGACACAAAAACCCGAATTATGATGCTGTTATTGGAAGTGTGTTTATGGTAATTACACGTCACTAAAATTGTTGTTTTTTTTGCTCTGATGCTGACAACTGGAATAAATGCAGCAGGGGGGCTATCAGCGCTGCAACATCCAAACATAGATACAAAAACAGATGTTTTTATCTACTTTGGACTAAAAATGCTGTGAAAAATGGAAAAAAGTAGTAAAACACATGCAACATACAAGTAAAATATGTGGAAATAAAGCATTTTAATGACAATTAAATACTCATATTTCTTTAAAATATGAATTATATTAAATAAGGTTTCAATAAACAAAGACCTGGGAGTTTTCCTTTTTTTAGAGTTCCCCTTTGATGTCACTTCCTGTTTCCCTTTGAGCCAAAATCAAAATACAATATTTCAGTTATGTGACAAAATTGGTAAACTCGTGTATTGTCAAGTTTCTTGAATATAAAGTTGTATTCTTTGACTTTTTCTATTAAAATAACTTACACGTCACAGGAACTTTAATATAAATCAGCTGACGAACATGTTTTTAACAATTACTAAGAAAACGACAGCAGCACATCTTTATAGTCCACAGTTTAGATTTATCAAGTGAGAAAACTATCCTAAAGGATCCTATAAGTATTTAAAAGTCTTAGTTCTTATAAGTGATGGTAAAAATGTGTTTATTTAGGTTTATAATTAGATTATTTAATCATTCAATCAACTTTTTTTGTAAATCTCTTTACAACAACCAAAAATAAATAAATAAATGGGATGAAAGTGTTTAAATAAGACCAATACTGGGAGGTTCCAACATGATGAGCTTTACAGAGTTGATAAAAGCTTGACCTGCCTTTTTTTAAATATAAAAGTCTGACTTTGCCTAAAAGATGCAACTAAAAGAAGAGAGCACTAAAGTTATCAGCAGCGATGTCACTGAAACAGACTCTTCATCTTTTCTTCATTTAAAAACAGAAAGTTTGGGTCGAGCCACTGTTTAATGTCAGCGACACAGTCGAGGAAAGAGGTCGCTGCCTCCGAGCTTCATGGTAAATAAATCAGAAAGTCGTCAGCATAACAGTGGAGAAAAAAAGGTGCAGTGTAAAAAGAAAACATTTACTGCCCACTAACTAAAATCTAAATAAACCAATGTTGTATAAAAATCATGATAATTCATAGAGAAGAGTTTCTTTACTCACTTTTCTGAATGACACCATTTAAAAATAAACTTTCATAAAAAAACAATGACTTTATTTTGAGTATTTTTGACTGCGGGGCCTTGTTTTCAGACGTGTGCCATAAAAACAAAGACTTCTGGGTTGTAAATAAATTTATGGCAGCTTTTCTTTACCTGTGAGACACAGGTGTCAACGTGTCCTGTTGTTGAGTCYGAACAGATTCACTCCAACTGTGAACAGACCTTCTGAGAATTCATTTTCTTGTCCTTTAAACTAATRAGCTGTTTCCKAGAAGCATCAAGAACTTTTTGAAAACTGGTGCCGTACGGAGAAAAATAAAGAACTGATTAAACTTTATCAACTTCTAATAAATCAACCATTGTGAGATGAAAACAGTGAGTATTTCTGAGTACATTTTGTATATCTTACACAGAAATATTTACCTTTTATGTGTTTGTCATTTTAAATTAATAAATAACTTAATTGGAAATATTCAAAGTTTATCTGATTTGTGTGATGTCATCTGAAACAGGAGAAGTTTGAGGAAACACGACGCTGAAGTTGGTTTCTAATTTGAAGGGCGGTTCCACTTAATTGTTCTCAACCTTGAACATCTTTAATCTGCTCTAGTTTAAAAACTAAAATACTCAGATTCTTCAAACCTGTACTAGATTATTCTATACTGAATGCAGAATTTTTAAAACCAAGTTTGAGATTTGTGAAACCTTTATTTGATTAGTGAAACTTCAATAAAGACTGTTTTCATCACTTTTTATGCATCCGGACCACTAGAATTAAACTCATCCTCCCAAATTTGCAATATTTGCTGCAATTTCCACTTTTAACTTTGTCTACTCTCATTTCTTTAATTGTTAAATATTCTGCTATAAGAACAAAATAATCTAGTGCATATTTGAAGAGTTTAGGTGTAGTTTTGCATCTGGACCACGTAGGAAAAATATGCGTTATTCAGAATAAAGAGGAATCAGCTTTATTGAAGTTTCACAAGTCAGATAAAGGCAACCACCGTTAATTGTGTTTGATGACTGTTTTATGGTAAAATAACAGAACTTGTTTATAGTTTTCTCAAGTCCAAAGACTCAAAAGTGCTTCAGACCACAGTCATTCAAACACATTCACACAGTTACATACAAATCATTCAAGTTCAGTTCCAATACTAATAAATTCAGTTAATTAAAATCAGATTTACTGTATATCCAACGACATTCAGTCCACTTAATTCAAAATTTCACTTCTGTGATGTCATATTCAAGTTAAAGTCCAATTAAAGGTACAATTTTATAAATTCTAATTTCTTCTAATTATCAACTTCCAACTAGATGAAAATCAAATAAAATTCTGTTAAATTACATAAAACTTTATTTAAAAGATAAATGTATACTTTATTTAACACAAACACGAACATAAAAA
>NW_013952479.1:1908782-1941130 GCF_001266775.1 Austrofundulus limnaeus
GCTCTGGTATAATGGCTACCCAGCAACGGAGCTCAAAAGTGTGGGATCATTTTAAGAAAATGAAAGAGAAACCTGTGTAATATCTGCAGAGCAGAACTTACCTTCCACAGCAATTATTTTTAGTTAGCATATAGCTAAAATCTTAACGGCCAAGCTCACACCCCAGCCGACCACCAGCCAGGCCCCGGCAGCCACCCCAGCCAGTGGGCCATCTATGGCAACCAGGGGCCACAATCCGAGAGTCCGAACAACCCCGGGGCCAAAAGGCAATCCGAAAGGCTATCCCACTCCCAGGGCACATGCAGCCTAAATACACAACTTTGGGTCATAAACTGAGCCATTTCCTTTAGTTTAGGCACATATCAACACCAGTACCAAACCCAGCAGCACCTCATGAAGACAGATCGCATCAACTTCTGCATTTACGCGGCTAACATGTCATGGGAATGACTGGATGTAAAAAAATAAGACTTGAATAATCTAAATTTAAGACCTCAGATGAAAATCTGGTGCGTTTTTTTAGACTTTTTTAGGCCTAAAATTTAGATTTTAAAATTTTAGACCTTTTTAGACGTTTTAAGACCCTGCGGGAACCGTGCTTTAGAACAGTGATTCCCAACCAGGGGTATGTGTACCCCTTGGGGTACGCGAGCATATTACAGGGGGTACATGGAAAAAATTTCCCAGGTGTGTAAAAAAATAAAATAAAACTAGGACTGAGATGTGATTTCAGCAATGTGGAAAATGCAAACAGAATCATGAAATTGACACAAAATGGAAAACTGTATAAAACACGAAATCTAACGGAATTTGTTCATTTGGGGTATTTGATGTATTTTGGATGCTGATGTTTGCTGTTCCTGCCATTACCTGGTTTATTTATTTAATTATTGTACACTTTTAAGGCAACAAATTTATCTTTATGTTTAATTTGAGTTGAAAAGAATAAAATGCCTGAGAATTAAACGTTCTAGGGAGTTAAATAAATAATTTTTATTTAATAATCAGCTGTTGTACGCTAGTTTTGACTGACGGGGTACTAGCGGTATGAAAAAATGGCTCAGGGGGGTACACAAGTTTAAAAAGGTTGGAAACCACTGCTTTAGAAGAGCTGAAACAGCGGCTCTCAGAACTTAAACCTTGGCTCGCTCCTGTAACAGCGCTGTTGAGGAGATCTGCCCCTGGTACAGGCTGGGAGCGATTCAACCACCATTTCATTTGTGTTTAATGACCTTTTTATGGTAAAATAACAGAACTTATTTATAGTTTTCTCAAGTCCAAAGACTCCAAAGTGCTTCAAACCACAGTCATTCAAACACATTCACACAGTTACATACAAATCATTCAAGATCAGTTCCAACACTAATAAATTCAGTTAATTAAAACCAACGACATTCAGTCCACTTAATTCAAAATTTCACTTCAGTGATGTCATACTCAAGTTTAAGTCCAATTAATATTGTTTTTGGTTTCTCCTGATTATTGCTGCTATTATTCTAGTTTTGTTTGGATGAGCAATAAATAAACAACAAAATCAAACTAAAGAGCAAACCTCCTGTCCTTTTATTATTACAGCACTGTAAGTCTCCTCTAACAAGATGCATTACTGAAATTGCATTTATTTTTGAGTATTTGTTGTCATTTTTTCAAGATCTTTAAAGCCAGCTTTTTGTAGAGTAGTTTGAACAATAATGTAGCTCAAGTATTTGGCATGTGAAGGTATTTTTCTTAAAGTTTGGATGATTTGAAAGCTAAAGTTGGATTTTTAGGCACATATAAGAGTTTCTTATGAACTTTTCTAGTTTTAATATAAACTAATATTCCATGTGTTAGCAGAAGGCGTCTGATTACAACCACAGCCATGTCTGCAGAAGATCATTTTTCTGCATCATGTTTATAGATAAGGCTATAATTCAAAATAAAAACATTAGAAATGGCTACACCACAACGTGTACGGTTTTATTTTGAAATGCACAGCACGTGTCTGCACGCTCTGAATCAATAAGGTTGCTTTTTACGGTTGTTTATCGCAGATTTCAGCTCGTTTTGACGCAGACAGAGCAACATATTTTGAGGTGACATCCCTTGGAGAAGCGCGCGCACCGACACGCGCGCCTGAGCGGCTCGGCTCCCTGCCTGGAAATCAGCACCGCAAACACAAACACATGAACTCACTTCCCCAGCTCCTCGTACAGCTGATATTCATCCGTGAATCGCGTACAGGTTGTCGTGGCCATGGCTCTCCTCTCTTGTCTTTCTCTCGTCTCCTGGTTCTTCTTCTCCCCGGATCGAACTCCGAAAGAATTGCCGTCAAGTTCGGGCTGAACGAAGCAGCAGCTGCGTCAGGACCGCACAGGTTCCGCCCAGCAGCTGGCCGGCCGTCGGAGCGGTGAGAAGCCCGTGAAGAGGCACCGAGGGACGGACGGGGTTTGATGTGGATACACACGAAGCTGCACCGTGTGGGTGTGCTCTCTCTGGCTCCGCTATCTGACAGCTACAGCGCGCGCAACCGACCAGCCGCCAAGCTAGATTAGGTAAATAACGCTACTTCCTGTTTGGATTTTCAAAATAAAACAAAGCCTCGCACTAAACGTGAGCATGAATCTGTATCTCTTTGTTTTTCATTGCTTTTAACAAAAACAAAAATGCGTTAGTGTTGACCTACCTTAAGAAAATTATATGTATTTTCAAAAATACCGAAACCAATACTATATAAATGAATAAAAGGAAAGTCGTGCAGAATATTTTTAATCTTTCAGTTTCAAATAGTTATAATAGGGACTTAACGTTTGTTAGCTAAATATTTCATGAACCAGAGATTGGAATTTGATGAAACGTTCAATAAGTAATCCTTGTGTACACGTTTACAGCTGATTAATTTCTTAAGTCAATAACTTGAAGATGGACACCACAGTTAGTTAATATTACTACAAAACTGGTTGCAACTCAATCAATTTTACAGATATTGTGCTAAGATTTGATGTGGTCGTGGCTGTTTTTTTCTCAAGGGTCAACCAAAAAGGCTACCAGCCCGGTTCTCAACCTTAAATTAATTTAGCCAAAAACTTTGACGCATAAGGAATGTTGAACTTTAGTGACTGACTGCATGAAAAAAATCAGTTTCTAATAACTTCAGTTTGTTTCTATCTTATTTTGAAAACCGAATCCATAACTTCCGGTTCTGTGCTTATTATTTCGTCTGACTTGACACAGCCTTCTTTATTTGGACGTAGCAGCGCTGAATCGGTCGCTCTCTGCCGCCCTCTGGTGGACAAACTGAGCACAGAAGAAGAATGACCCCTCCTGCATGGCGCTCATCTCCAAATAGGGGCAAATATGAAGGAGCTGGTTTATGGTTTCAAAAGGTCCCGTGTGAACATCAGTGATCTGGATTCGAACTGAATGTTTTGCATGTTTAAAGGGTTAATACAGAAATAAACTACGGGGAAAACTGTCTTTTCTACAACTGTTACTGAAGAATATGAAACTGAATTTTCCGAGCTGGTGTAGCAAATTGCTTGCTAAAAGCTAAAACAGCAAAAAAGGAACATAAAAAATAGCAAAAGGCTACCTTGAATTGCAAAACATTAGCTTAAATTAGCAAAAGGGAAGCAAGAAGCGAACAACTTCATAAGACAAGTACTGTGAAAGCTTTTCTAAATAAAGCCAAATGAAGCTAAAATCAGCTAAAAATAGCTAAACAGTATCGTAAAAGCAACAAAATAGGATCTCAATTTATTTCTAATGGGAATTTTTTTGTAGATAAAACTAAATTAAAAATAACAAAAACCATTAGAGCGCAAAGCTCCAGAATGAGCTGAAAGTTTAAACCTACAAATAAAAAAATACATATATTTTTAATGCTGTGAAGTGTTTCATACACGAATTATGGAAAAACATAAAGAAACAATAAAATAAAATAAAATAAAATAAAATAAATGTCTGAGGTCAGGACTGCTGTTTGGAGCAAAAGATAATTTTACAAAAATAACTTTTACTCACAGCTGCAGTTTGTAATCACCACCTCCTCCACTTCCTTTCTGTTTCTACTTTATTACAGGAGTAAAACTAACACACAACGGTGGGTCAGCATGAAGGCAGGTGTAAACATTTGATACCAGCTGCAGCAGAGGATGTTTTTGTCTGTTAGCAGAATATCTCAAGAACTGGATGAGTTTTAACGAACCTTTCTGTAAATAATCACTGAAACTAAATAAGTTTAAAGTTTGGGATGAAAAGCGACATGCATCTCTTCAAAGATGGCTACGCCTTTAAATCCTGAAGTTCTTCTTCCGACTTCAGAGTTGTTTTTCTACCTTTTTTTTCCGTGTTGTTGCAGTTTTAGCAAACGGAACGCCTCATTATAACCTCCTGAAGCGGCCCCCAGGAACCCCACGCTGCTCCAACCTCACGGTTCAGTGGCTCCGCCCCACTCCCTCTCTGCAGCAACATAATTACAGTTAATTAGTGTTAATAGGTGCTTAAACTGATTAGACAGATGCCCTTTGAGCTTCCTGAGGCACACGTGCATCTGCTGCAGCAGGATGAAACGTCACGGCTTTTATTAGAAACACGCTGGAGAGGGAAAAAAAAGGTGAAAACTTCAGTCAGGGTTGGATTAAATTCTTCATATTTTTAATTTGTAATTCAAAGAGGAACCCTCAAACACATCAGCAGCAGAGACTCAAACACATTAGCCTTAAAATAAATAAACAAATTTGTTTCTGGCACACTCATGCACAACATAATTCAGTCAACAGTCTTTAAATATGTTTAAAATTCATTCATCGACAGGATGGTTTCACTTTGAGGTGAAAGAACCGCTGCGTTCTGATTGGTTAAAAGACAGACGTGTGCGTCACTGCAGGAGTCGGACAGAGTTGACGTGGAGGTGATACAGGAAGTCGGCGTAGCTCGCGCCGCCGTTGGGACTCTTGTCTTCCACCAGGTGGCGCTGCAGCGCCTCCTCACAGGTGTCTCCCTGCTTCACCACCAACAGCTGAGTAAGAAGGAACAAATAATCGTTCTTCATTGTAACTATAGTTATTAAAGTTCCTGTGAAATCAAATTTTGTAATAAATATGATGCATTTTTTGAAGAGAACATTGGTAACATAATGCAATATAAAATGAACGACGCCGAGACGAACAGTTGTTGAGATATTCACCGGTGAAACAACAGGAAGTGAGGTCTGCATGTAAACAAAGCATTGCTACAACAGCTGACAGCACAGACTGTTCTTTAGATTATAAATCTGTCGGTGAGTTCTGGTGCACTGGTGCTTTGTGCTAACCTTACGAGCGCACGGCGCCTCGGAGTCGAGCGTGTCGATGAGCGATCGAACGCTGATGGAGAGAGGCGTCTCCAGAGGGGGCAGCTTGGTCTGAAGGAACACAAAACAAAACGTGAAATACGCAGAAAACTTAAAACAGCTCATCACTTTACCTCTTTCTGTTCTTTTTTAAATACATCTAGCATCATCTGGGAGATTTAAATATTCATTCCTGGCTGGTTTTCTCTCTTTATTACAACGAAGTATTAGAGACACACAACAAAATTTTAGAAAATTATTTTTAATTACGAGATTAAAGTCGTACGGAAATTAATATCATGAGAATAAAGTCGTAATATTACAAGATTAAAGTCATATTATTACAAGATAAACCTTTGTCATTGTACAGAGCACAATGAAATTACATTTCAGAACATATCAGGGAGTATTACAAGATTAAAGTCATAATATTATGAGAATAAAGTCCTAGTATTATGAGATTAAATTCATAATATTAAGAATATTATGAATGAGATTAATGTCAAAANGTCCAGCTGCAGTCGCTCTGTTACCAGACAATGAGAACATCTGATCAACCACCATGTCAGATAAATGTTTGCTACTTCAGAACTTATTCGACAAATGTGTTTCCATGTGTCCTTTTGTGTATTAACTCTTTTTTGAAAAAAAAACAAAAACAAAAACCAAAAACTTTGATGGAAACACGGCTAGTGTCGTGTTTGATGGTAAAAACCTCAACAATGGAAGAATATTTACCTCCACTGACGGCTGTTTGTTGACCTCAATAGTTGAGGTAGACTCACTGGAAGCTCCTGAAATAAAACAAAAACAAACAACTAAGTAGACAGTTAAAAGAGAGTATAATGTATTGATGGATTATTAAACCGACCAAAGCCTATTATAACAGTTTTACCTCAAACATTCAGATCATAATTTTTTTCCACGAAGGAACTAAAAAACAACTGAAATACTGAGGTTCAAAACAAATCCAGGATGACTGAATCCTCAACGACTGATGCTAGATGACAAACAGCTGTTTAAAATAAAAATACATTTTACCATTGCTACCTGAAGAAGACGGCCACTGAGGATGCTCCTGGGAAGTGGATGAGTTGTAGCTCTGAGAGGATCCATCAACACCAGTCGACTCTCCACTACTTCCTCCAAATGCATCCTCAGACATATTCAGTCCACACGATGGAAAATTTACAGACTGATCTTGATCTGGTACGGCCTGACCGAGTAACTGAGCTGGGAAAGTTTTATAAGGGACATTGGCTGGTAGAGGAGGGAAATGCTGGGAGCTACAAGGCTGTGGTCCTTGGTTTGGTTGGGGAAGAGGTTCCGGGGACACTGTTTTTCCCCGGCTTGTTGATCCCCGCATCGATGAAGTGTGAGGGGTTTGCTGAGAAAAAGACATCAGTTGAGACGCGGCGGGGATAGAAGTGTTGTGTAAAATCAAGTTGCTCAACGTGTGAGGGGCAGTGTTCTGTCTGTTGGTGTCTGATGACATGGTGCTCAGGTTGGTCGTACAGCTCTGATTGGACCCCTGTGGGTGGTTGTACAGCGGTTGCTGATCAGACAAGTTCAGACCGAGGTGCTGAGAGTTGGTACGTGGGTTGACGACAACTCCTTGTGCCGACGTTGTGGGCCAGCTGGTTGGGGTTACCCATGTCGAAAAGGAGATGTGGCCTTTATTTGATGCAGAGTTGTCCATCTTTTACCATCACCATCCAGTTTTTTGGTTGGTTGTGGTGTCTTGTTTGTGTAGTTGTGTCCTAACAGAAAAAAAAAACAGACACTGTAGACGTAAAATTTGCTGAAATATGTAACTTGCCTTAAATATTGTGCACGAGTAAGGCTTGAGCAACCATATAATTTCATTATAATCCATTTCAAATAAAACTGTGTTTTTGTCACACAGTTTCAGCAAAATAAGAATTAAACTACAAGTAAGGCAGTTGTTAAAATTACGACTTTAAAAGAAGTTTTCTTCCCAATAGTTAAGCAGTAAAACAACAACTTTTACTATCATATACCTTTTTCAAAATTCTTCTATTTTTTTTTCTTTTTTGCAAAAACCTTTATGTGTGACGTCATTTTCTGGAGGTTGCACGTGGTATTAAATACAATTTACACCTCGACTTAAGAAAGATCTAATATGAAACTGTTTGTAAAAGAACATATGTTAAGGTACATATTAATCATTTTTAAGAGATTTAATATTCCCTGGCCTCAATAAAATGATAACTGGTACTTGTGTGTAATCCGTGATTTATGTTTTTACTTTCAGTCAATATTCTGTTTCACCACATTAAAAGTAAACCATTAAAACAAATAAGACAAAAAATGACCTGTGAGCAAATGTGGATAACCAGCAAGGAATTTGGCCCAGTGACGTAAGAGTTGTTCATTTAAAATTGAGG
Source organism: Austrofundulus limnaeus (assembly GCF_001266775.1). Lineage (NCBI taxonomy): Eukaryota > Metazoa > Chordata > Actinopteri > Cyprinodontiformes > Rivulidae > Austrofundulus > Austrofundulus limnaeus. Next base: position 1,916,502 of record NW_013952479.1, read on the forward strand.
CATTCTGTGACCTTGTCACTGACCTTGTGAGTGATGAAAAGTGGTTTACCTGACACTAAAGGATGTAAACAGAGGTTAGAAACAGTTTAAGTTCAATAAAAGTCAAAATTATTGTGCTATTTTTTTTTTTTGATAAAAAGAAGTAAATGAAAAAAACAACTTTATTACTATTAGTGACAGTGCACAAAGNAGTCCTAATATTATGAGATTCAATTCATAATATTATGAATATTATGAATGAGATTAAAGTCATAATATTATGAGATTAAAGTCCTAATATTATGAGTTTAAATTCTTAATATTATGAATATTATGAATGAGATTAATGTCATAATATTATGAGAATAAAGTCCTAATATGAGAATAAAGTCCTAATATTATGAGATTAACGTCATAATATTATGAGAATAAAGTCCTAACGTTACAATATTAAAGTCATAATATGATGAGATTAAAGTCATAATATACTAAAATTAAAGTCTTAATACTATACCCTTTACATGAAAAAGCATGCAGTTATCACTGCGTTAAAATGAGGAACGTTGTGCAGCTTGTCAAGTTGTTCTTTAGTATTGCTTAAAATAAACAGTTAATCTTTTGGCACATCAGTATCAAATTATCAGCAGCAGGACTTGGAAATTGTGAAAACGACTGTATGATAAACTGAAGCTGTATTATAATTAATAGATGCATTGACAGATTTAGTCGTCACGTAGCTAATTTGGATGAAATCATATTAATCTAACAGTGATCCAGGTCATCACAGACTACTTTATAAACACAGACACATGGCTGTACACAGCAGGTGTGAGGGAAATAAGGAGGAAACAAGGAACGGAAAATGGACATGTCATGCAAGATTGACTTTTTTCATAATATTACAACTTTATTGTGGTAATATTATGACTTTATTCTTGTAAAATTACGACTTTAATCTCATAATATTATGGCTTTATTGTCATAATAATAATTTTAAAAAATCTTGTGCGGCCCTAATACTCTGTTGTACTTTCTAAACGTCCCTGCAGGTGATAGAAAGGAGGGAGTGAGCACCCACCTCTCCGGAGTGCAGAGAGGAAAAGCAGCTGGTGTTGAAGAGCTCAGCCAGAGTGCATGCTGGGACTTGGCTGCCCACCCAGAGCAGCAGAGAGAAGGGGGCGTGAATCAGGTAGAGACCTCCGGGCTCCAGGCTGGCAGCGGTGCAGCGCAGCGCCTCCTCTGGGTTCGGAGGCTTGGAGCCGTCTGCTGAACGTGGCTGCAGGTCAGAAACATTACAAACTGTTCTGCTCAAAGACAAACGTGAGAAAGAGTCTGAAGTTGTGTCGATGGCACTGACCACGGGCAGCAGCTGGGGGTAGAAGTGTCTGACGGTGCTGCGGGCGTCCAGGCCGAGCACCTGGCAGCGCTGCTGCAGCCTCTGGTGGACGGAGCTCCTCAGGCCCGGCAGCAGCACCTCGCTCTTCCTCAGGCTGTTGACGTAAACAGGAAGAGCTCGCAGGAACTGAGGGAGAACCAGCTGCAGAGCGAATACGTCACAGTAAAGCTGATGTTAAACAAACTGCGTTACAGATTAAAAGACAAACGTGTGTTTAAACACCACCTGTCCAGCTGAGACTGAAGACGAGCAGCAGTGTTTGCGGTAAGAGGCCAGAGCTTCGGTTACATCTGTCTGCAGCTCCTCCCTCAGCTCCTGCAGGGGGCGCTCCAGCACTGCACAGTACACTAAACACAAGGAAGATAATCACTCCTGTTCTTTAAAAAGATCCCTGATTTGTTGTAAAATTAGACTTTATTTGATAAACATACATTTTAACTGTAAAATAAATACTGTAAGAATACTGTAGGCTGTTTAGTAAATTTTTAAAAATATATTTTAACACGGACGGAGCCATTTTATTTACACGCAAAGCATTCTGGGTAAATGATGACATTGATAGGTCCTCGGTGCYAGGCTGTTAGCGAGCTATATCCACCCTGAAGGTTAATCTTGGACAATATCTGATGATCGACTCTTTTAAATGAAACCAGAGAGCGTTGACAGAGAGGAGAAGGWAGAAATGACTCYGCCTGGAACTGAAAATATGGATGGAGGARAACAGAGCTGCTTCATGGAAGAAGAACCTCAGCTTAGCATGTTAGCCTTTGTGCTAGCACCGACGCTATATTGCCTTATATGAATTAGCTCGGTGCTAGCGCGACAAGCTAAACTGTTGTCCTCCATCCATATTTTCAGTTCCAGGCTGAGTCATTTCTACCTTCTCCTCTCTGTCAACGCTCTCTGGTTTCATTTAAAAGAGTCGATCATCAGATATTGTCCAAGATTAACCTTCAGGGTGGATATAGCTCGCTAGCAGCCTCGCACCGAGGACCTATCCATGTCATCATTTACCCAGAATGCTTTGTGTGTAAATAAAATGGCCCTGTCTGTGTAATATATTTTTAAACTTTTAGTTTAATATTTATAAAAACTAAACATCCTACAGTATTTTTACAGTCTTTGTTTTACAGTTAAAATATATGTTTATCAAATAAAGTCAAATGTTACAACTAATCGGGGATCCCTTTAAATATTACTCAAATACATATTTATACTGTGGATTTGGTTAATCCAAGACAAATAGGAGTTTAATTTATCCTAAAAGTATCAGCATTCCCAGGAAAACATAAAAATGTTTTGCACTCAGAGAAGAAAACTAATTTATAACCAATAAAAACATTTCTTCAGAGCAGATCCAGAAACAGAGGTATAAAACGACACTTACAAAATGGCCGTTCATTACATTTTTTTCAGAACTGTATAAATTTCACCAGCAAATACCAGATGAATCATTTTGCTATCGTAAACTGCAGCAAAGCAGGGAACCATTTCTCTGCTCCACGGGGCAGGTGTCTTACTCTTCTTGCAGTAGAAGGTGAGCAGCGTCTGGGCCTGGTAGTTCCTGAAGGTGTCCTGAAGGTGGCGCGAGCAGCGTAAAGTCAGGGTGTGGACTCTGGTCCTCCTCTGTCCTGTCTGAGAACTGTAGGACAAAACCACCTGGAACACCAGGAAACAGAAAACATTACTCAGACATCATCGTAGTGCTTTTTCAACAAGTCATAAATCAAAACATTCAGCTCCTTCAGGACATTCTGTCTTTTGGTATTTCAGCTATTTATACTTTTTTAGCTGTTTCACTTTTTTGGCCACTTTTTCCCATTGAAAATGAATGGAAATGTTTTCAACATCCTTAAAACTCTTCAAAATGTTTATAAATCTTCACAGAACTTTAAACTTTTGCTCTGGTTTGGCTCTTTTTAACTTCCTGGTGCTAATTTTAGCTTTTTTCAGCTATTTCCTGTTAAATCTTCTGCTAGATTGTACTTTTTTGTGCTTCTTTCTGCTTCTTTGTGCTATTTTGAGCTTTCTGCTTATTTCAGCTGTTTACTGCAGTTTTAGCTGCTGTTCACTGTTATTAGCTAAAATTAGTTTTTAGGCTAAATTCACATTTTGGGAGCCGTATCAGCTTCTTTCTGCTAAGTTCTGCAAACATGCTCCTTCTGCTTCTTTATGCTAAATTCAGCATTTTCAGCTACATTTTAGCTGTTTTGATGCACATTTTAGCTGTTTTACAGCAAATTGCAATTTTTATACATTTTTTCTTGTTTTATGCCACTTTCACCATCTGTAAGCTAATTTTAACGTGTCTGCTACCTTTAATTTCTTATATTATAACTTAAGCTTTTTCTGCTATTTTAGCTATTCTTCTGCTAATTTCTGCTTTTTTCTGCATTTAGTTTTTTTTCTGCTAATTTGAGCTTTTTCTCATTTCAAATGAACTTGAATTAAACTTTAACTTTCAGCTGTTTTTAGCAGGAAACACACTTGCATGTTCACAGGAAATGCAGTTTCTCTAGTTTTAGCTGATTTGTAAACTCACCTGTACGGCGGCTCCTCTCGCCTCATCCAAAGCTCTGGTGTGTGCGAGGTCCACAGCCACTGTTGTCTTCTCATCCACTGTGGCCATGGTGACGTGTCCAGGACTTGGACCGGGCACAAACAGCCCGTAACAGCCGGACACTCGTAAATCTGTTAAAGCAGACACAAACAGGTGAACGACACACAGAGGGGGCGGAGCCAGACTGAGGTCAGCTCTCACCTTTGCTGACGAACATCCTGAGCTCAGCCTTGTAACCGGTGTCCCTCTGCAGAACCCGCTTCAGGTCGGAGCTGAAACGCTCTCTGTCCAACTCACCCTGGGGTGGAAGTTTAAAATAAATAAAATAAAAATACCAAACAGCAGCTCATCGGTACGTGTCATCACTTTATCAGCTCACAGCTAAAAACATAAATTCAGCTGGAGAAAAAGCTTTCTGCAAAAATACAGTGTGAGCGCCGAATGACTGCTGAAATTTAAAAAAAAGAAGCTGAAATTTAGTTGTTAAAACTAAAAAAGGGCAGAAAATTAGCTGAGAGCTAAAAAGGAACAAAACGCTAGCCAAAGGTAGCAAAAGGGTAACTCAAAACTAAAATTTCTGCAAAAAAAAATAAAAGTAAAAGACTAGCTAGATGCTACAGGTGGCATCAGGTGAGCTAAAAGTAACAAAAAGCTAACTAAAAGCTAGATGTAGCAAAACACCAGCTAACAGTAATAAAATGCTACTGAAAGCTAAAAATAGCAGAACAGTAGGTAAAAGCTAAACATAACAAAACACTGGCTAAAAGTTGCAAAAGGCTACCTTAAAATCTAAAACTAACAAAATTTCAGCTAAAACAATCAAAAGACTAGCTAGATACTACAAGTGGCAACAGAGCAGCTAAAAATAACAAAAAGCTAACTAAAAGCTAAATGTAGCAAAACACCAGCTAAAAGTAACAAAAGGTTACCTAAAACTAAAAAGTAACCAAAGTTTAGCTCGAAACTAAAAAGGTACCAAAAGACTACCTGAACCTAAAAATAGCGGAACTGTAGTTAAAAGCTAAACATAACTAATTACCAGCTAAAAGTAGCAAAAAGGTAATTAAGCTAAAAAAATAGCAGAACTGTAGTTAAAAGCTAAGCATAACTAATCACCAGCTAAAAGTAGCAAAAAGCTAATTAAGCTAAAAAAGGCGGAACTGTAGTTAAAAGCTAAACATAACAAAGCACCAGCTAAAAGTAACAGAGGGCTAAGTAAAATTTCAAAATAAAAGCCAGCTGTGAGCTAAAAGCAGCAGAACTGCAGATAAAAATTGAGTAAAAACAGAAGCAGTATATTGAAGCTAATTTCAAAGCCAACAATGTAACTGAAGGAATTGAAGAGATCTTAGTTTATATCTATGAGGAAATGTTTATAAATGAAGTTCAATAGTTTGAAAAGAAAGTTACAGAAAGTAAAAGTCTTTGACTGAGCTGAAAAGTCTGATTTATGAGTGGCTAAAAAAATAAAAAGTAAAAAATGTCTACACCTTTTGGTGAATTACTTTGAAAAACCAGACCCATACCAACAGAGCCTGAGCTCCTCCTACATGGAGAGAACATGTTGATGTACCTGGAGGTAGCTGTAGGTGTGCAGGGCTCCACCTGTAAGATAAGGAATGTGACCTGGCCAAGCCCCGCCCACATCGTGCTGAGAGAGGATGAACATGTGAACGCCGCATCCCTGACAGACGCACTCCTTAGCCAATAAGATGGCTTGCTCAGATGGCTGAAAGATTGTCTAAAATAAACAAAGAAGGAGGGAATCAAACCTAGTGAAACACGAATAAAACCAGTTTGTGTTTTACTTCCTTGTACCTTTGGTTTGTTGGCGCCAAAGAACCCTGAGGAAGAGTTTGTGTTTCCAGTTTCTATCAGAGCAGCAGAATGAAAGATCAGCAGCTTCCCAGGACACTTCAGACCCTAAGATTTGTTTAGATAAACACAATTAATGATTAATAACTGTAAAGGCACAATATGCAAAAAATAAAAAAATGCAAAGACTCCTGCCCCACCTGCAGCACAGCCAGCCCAGCTCGAACAGGGAGCTGGATGGAAACTCCACTGGAGTCACAGTCTGCAGTGAACTGAGGAATGAGCTGCAAAACGCTGCAGAGAGGGAAAACAGACGGTATGGTAATTATTAAACAAAAACATCGAGCAAAACATGGTGAAAAACATCACAAGCCTCTGGTTTCATAAGAAGAAAACAGTTCAAACAAGCTCACCCCAAGTTCAGACTGTGTAATGCTCAGATCAAGTATAAAAAGTCCAGGAAGGTAATCTCAATTTTTAAAAAAATGAACATGAACAACTTTTTCTGCAAAAGTTGCAAAAATCTCGAGTTCTTGATATTTCCTTGTCTCATAGAAACCAGGTGATATTTGGTTGTTGTTAGCATCTGTGAACATGATAAATTATAAGGAGAATTTGCAAAAAAAAAAAAAAAACACAACTCTTACCTGTCGATACTTTCTGAACAGTCTTTGAGGGACACCAGAAGCCCCTCCCTCACAGGAAGCTGCAGGTCTTCTGTTTCTGTGACCACCAGCATGTGAGGGCGGGACAGGTCCGGGCTGAGGTCGTACAGGTGGATCCTGCTGTCATACGTGATCAAACCCACACGGACATCTGATAAAGGATGACCCTCCTCTCTACAGAAATAAAACAAACATAATTTTTCTAATTGGGTAAAGTATTTATATTGAAGTAAAAGCATTAGTTACCTTTGTAACGAAGCCAGCAGTGTGTGTATTTGTTGTGTCACAAACTCTAAATGTCCTCCTCTCAGGGCTGAAATGGACACGTCTATCGCTAGAAGCAGAGCAGCAGGTTCGCCCTAAAACACAGAACAAATGTTTAAACAGTTCTTTTTCTAGTTACATTTGAAAAAAAGTATCACGATAATTTAGACCAGAGATGCCCAAAGTTGGCCCACCAAGCAACTGCACTGGCTGCTAGCTTATTCAGAACAATAAAACAACTTTACTTAAGAAGTATTTACATTTTATGTATTATATTACTGCATTTGGCCCGTGGCCCTCAGATTGATTTTAATTTTGGCCCTCTCAGGGAAAATGTTTTTTTTTTTTTTGGCCCTTTCAGGGAAATTTTTTTTTTTTGGCCCTTTCAGAGAAAATGGGTTTTTTTGGCCCTCTCAGGGAATTATTATTATTATTTTTTTTAATTTTGGCCCTCTCAGGGAAAATGTTTTTTTTTAATTTTGGCCCTCTCAGGGAAAATGTTTGGGCACCCTGATTTAGACACTGAGCAGAAAGAACACAAGAGAAATAATCACATTTAACTTGATCACAGATGAGCGGCAGAAGATGGAGAACAAGAACAGGTCCAGAGTTAACAAAATAAAAGCTTTAAAAAAAACATCTAACCTTCTCAGACTGAAATGTTTCGTATGAGCCCAAACTGAGTTCAGGTCTCTTGTCTTTATCGATCCGGACCCCCTCTGGCCCTGTGGTGTGCTGGTACTGTTGCCACGACACTGAAACGAAACGTGTTGCATGAGTGAAGTTAAAAACATAATTCAAACATCAAGCAGGCTTCAAAACGAGGTCATTCAGGTTTAATTGTTTGCTTTGAAGCTTAGAAACAAGAACACAATGAACTTGAAGCACTACCTTCACTGAGTTTACCACAGAAGGGGCAGTAAAATCTCTGTCCACAGTCCTGCCAGCTCATCACTGAACACATGGACGCTCCACACCAACAACAACCACTAACACAATCTGTGTCTTTGCACAACGGAACGGGCAGCTGAAGACAAAAAAATAAAAATAAAAAATCCACACAAATAGAAAACTATGTGAAGATTTTTTTATTTCAATTTGAACAAAAAAGCATTACTTGCAGCTTTAAACCAACCTCTCCAGCGTTCTGACTCATAAACGGGGTAACCAGAGCTCCCAGCGGCAGACGGCTGAGCAGCGTCGTCTGGCCGTCACATGGCACGCAGTACGTCGTGGAGCGGATCGCTAACGGACTTGCGTTACCTGCAACACAGGATTAATAAATAAAAGCAACGAGTTTAAATTACAGCAGTGACAGGAAGAACTGGAACCTTTCCTTTATTGTTTATTTTAAGGATCAAGCATCAGATCAGATCTTATCCTTTATCTAATATTGATGTATCTGTGCAGCAGTCAAACTGGATAAAATCCATAATGGAGACTTTATGACCCAGGTGAGACGTTACCTCTGTCCTCTACGACACACGGGGTCGTTGAAAGAGGAGGAAGACGGGAAAAATGCTCCGAGATGAAAACCTTCCCCTCCCACTCCTCCTTGTCCTCTTCCATCACCTTCACCTTCACAGAAAGATATAAAAATAAGATTATAGTAACATTTAACTGAGCTTTACAAGGCAGGATCTGTTTTTAAACACTCACATTCATCTGGTATAGCTTATATGAAACAATTAATATATAGAAAAACTGGATCTTTATCTGTTGTATATACATATATAATAAGAATTTTCTTCAACATATTAAGTTCCATATCTGCCGTATTTGATACATATCAATTTATCTAAGGCTGCATTTGTGTCATCCTGAACAAGAAAGTGTATTTTTTATATTAGTTGTAGGAAATGAAAGAATAGAAGAGAACTTACAGCACTGGGTAACAGTTTGGGGTCCAGACCGTAACGGGACTCAGAGTTGGGAGACTTCAGAGAATCAAAAAATTGATTACAGAAACAAAACTTGGACAAAAACATAATATAAAAAAAATTAATTTAACTCTGTGGCCGAGTAATAAATGAGTTTAAAATAAGTGTTAATAATTATGAGAAGTGAGGAGAAATATTCTGGTTTTATAGACTTTCATTGCATCAAATCTGACCAAGATAAATGCAGATTTAGTCAACTGTAATGTTTTATTTTGAAAAACCAAATGAAATGTTATATTTGTCTGATTTAATTTTTTTACATTTATTCTTAAAACGATCCAAGAATAAATCATTTTAGCCTATATGCGTGTAAAGTTATTTATTTTCTGACCTGTGGAGTCAAATTTCCATCCTGTGGAGCTGCGTTGGGATCAAAGCTGGTTCCTCGAGAGAAAAATAACAATTCTTATTTATATTAGAGAAGTAACTAAGTATAAACTAATAAACTAGGCTAATAGGTGATAAAATGATTATAAAATTAGAACCTTGTGAATAATTTATACAAAAAGTGCTAAAACTGATGAACAAGTTTGTCCTGGTTCCTCTAATCACATCCATCATGTGTTTTTAGATCAAACTACCTTCAGGGTGAGCTGAAAGCATCCAGTGAGGTTGCTGCTGGACGGGAGACGTGGGTGAAGCAGATTTGTGGTGATTATATCCTTCAGAAGGCCAATCAGTCCAGTGTGCGTGCTGACCAACTCCTGGAGGACTAACAGGAAGATGGTTGATATTTGGTGATTGCTGTGAACTCAAGACGTCCTGATATGTGTGCAGAGGCTGAAACTGGGGAGATGATGCTTGGTAGGGGCTTTGAGGGTAATAAAGGGGCATCTGTTGGGGGCTGAAAAGCTGTGACCCTGCATTTAATAGTGGAAGAGAACATGGAGGCATATTCCGTCCTTGGCTGGGAGCTGGAAGGTTTTGCTGCACGCTCTGATCGCTGCACTGCACACGATAATAACTGTTGGTTTTGTTTGGAAAGGCAGCAGAGACGCTACAGTTAGCTCCGGATGCCTGCAGGGGGTTGCAGCCGGGGGTCTGGTGTGGGGGAGGTCCTAGATTGAGTTGATGAAAACTGGGCAGAGGACTGCAGAGGGGTCCGAGGGGTTCAGCTGTGGACCAGCCATTCTGGACCGCCCTCTGACACGAGGACTGACTCTGGTTAGGGGCCGGGGCATCCATCGTCATCATCATCCATAAAAGTTAAAGATGAGAGTGTTTCTCATTGGAGACAGGATCTAGGGATTAAACAGAATTTATAAAAAACAAAAATAATCTGGATAATCAAGTGAGTTCCTGTGTTCCAGGGTTTTTCTATGAAGTAATGAGAGGAAGCGGTGTTTTCTTTATGTTGTCAATGGATTTAGAGCTTACTTACTATTAGGGTTGGGCATAATCGTATCATTTGCAATTAATCGTCACAAAAACATCAATCGATTACTTTTTGGCACTTGACGATTAATACGATTAATGCCAGCAGGCAGAGTTCGCTCAGTGCTCCTCTCTGCTTCAAATATGACGAACATTTTTTTAAAAAAGTTCTGTAAATTATTTATCTATCAACACAATTTAAAATGTGATGTATAGCCTGAAATCTGTAATTTTGAGACAATTTGGAACAGATTTGTATGAAGAGCTAATCTTTCCCACTAAATTGGTCGTGTGACCAGGACATAAGGGTGTCCAGGGGATTAATCNGTGCAGATAAGTAACTACAATAATAAATGATCAACTTTTTTAAAATGACAAAGAATAGGAAAGGATATAAAACCATGAAGTGATTCTACACTTGGAAACATAATTTTAAGGAAAGAAAATATACAGCTATTGTTTTTTCAGATAATCTTGGCCAGGCTTTGCTCCCTAATTAATGTGAGTTCAAAATCACTTGCTTAAAATATATATAATACACACAAGCCCTGTACATTTTTTTTTCCAAAGATTAAAACAACTAGAAAGTGTCAGTACCTTTGTAATAATACATAAGTTTATTTGTTTGGGTTATAAAAAGTTGTAACTTCAAAGAGTTTTTAAAAATACCACATTTACTCATTAAGCCAAACCCAGATAGCAAAAGATGTTAACTCAATGTTGAATTATGACCAAAAAAGTTAACTTTTGTTGATGAATCAATCATCAAGCATCCAAATTCAGCCAAACTACCAATGATGAAACAATGTTATTGAATCAATGTTTCATGGTTGAATTCTAATGATTGAAAGCCCAACGTCTAATAAATGTTGAATCATCTAAAATCAGTTGTGGTTGAAAACCTAATGTTTAAACAAGTCACGATTACTTTTATGTCATTTCAACAAGGAGTCAATATCATGCCTAACCATATTTCAGTGTTGATTCACTCATATTTTGTGTAGGAGCCATAATTAATGTTTTTGTTGTTTATTTGTTTTGGTGGCAGAGGTGTTCATATTGGTCCTAGGTAATAAATGTAAGGGGCGTGGTTACAGGCTGGTGGTGAAGCTCATGCGTCCTGTCGGACAGCTGGGCGAGAGGTTATGGGTAAAACTTTTTGTTGACCTTCGTCGTAATTTTTATCCTTTTTGTAATTATGCTTCAAAGCGCTTTCCATACAGTTTGTTTGTTCTCAAATTGAATGCCTAAAAACTGTATCGGACTCATGGATGACATTTTTTGGAGATGCGTCACGGAAATAAAACTTCTCAGCCGGCAGCGGCTTTTTTGTTGGATCGAAGTCGTTACATTTTGCTATCTGGGAAATGTATTTACATGCTTAGGATAAATGTATATTATTTCCATTTAGCTGCTGTCAAGCTAATGTGTAAGATATAGGAATTATTCTGAGAGTTTTCAAATTNGGCTTTTGACAATCTAAACAGCTAGTACACAAATATAAATACTTATTTATACTTATTTTGTGTTTTTGTAATAGTTAGGGGGAAATATTACATCAGTAATTATTTTATTACCTTTTAAATTGATTTCTGGAGATTATCCAAGGTGCTTCATGACCCATAATTGGATCCCAAGCCCAACWTTGGGAACCAAAATGCAGTGGTTCCCAAACTTTTCAGCTTTTGACCCACAAAATAACAGTAGCAGAGACCTGTGCCCCCAACTATTTTTGTATGATAAACATTTGTATCAGGTCAACTAAACATGGGCAGTAACAATATTTTTATACTACATTTATCCATTTTAAATATACTAACCTCACTCCTTTGTAACAACTAAGGCAAAAAACGTAATTAATTCAGAAAACCTTTTCAGGACCCCACCTTGATTTTTCGGGACCCCACTTTGGGTCCCGACCCCAACTTTGGGAAACACTGCTCTAAATTATTTTGTGCTTGCAATGCCCAAGTCTAAGAACCTGGAATGAAAACAAATATTACACAGATGAGACAAACAATAAACATTTGTTGAGATTAAGTAGGTCATGGTGAAAATAAGTTATTTTACATAAACAGACAACAAATTTAACACATGTGAGAAAGCTAAATCAGGTTAGTGTAGAAGAGCTGCAATTAAATCCTGTTTGAGATTATAAATAAACAGAATTGGTTGTATCCTCTTGTTAGATTACAGTTTGTAGAGTTGATGTTAAAATAATCTAGATTCAGTTTTAATACAATAAACATGACTCAGATTATTGCAGCTTCATAAAAGGAAGCATCCAACATATATTTGAATTTAATTAAAACATTTTAAAGCATAAATAAATCGGCTACAATAACAAACAGATGTTATGTTAGCCTGGTTAAAATGTGTTTATACAATTTCATTAAAAGCCTCTTTTTGTCCCGCTGATGGATCAAAGGATGCAGGTGTGGTGCACCTGTATTATCTAAAGAGATCTTTTGGTTTTATATCTCATATTAATAAAGTAAAGATATTTCCACAATTGCAAAAATACACGACGGTTGTTAATATTTCATGCAGTTTAACAGGTTACCTCATTAAGAATAAATTATTTTCTGCTTTTGTTTGCCTGCTAGCTAACATTATGACAGATATGTTCTTGTGGGAAGGAAGGTCTTGACATTACATATACAATGGCACTTAGAGAAAAGACAATGATAAATAAAAAATATATATCAAATCTACAAAAAAAAAAAATACTTTTGAGTGAAAAGGTAAAATACCGTTTGTCGACGGAAATAAAGGACTGTCGCCGGTGCGCATCGCTGGACGTCAATGTTACGATCGTTTCCGGCTGCTTTTTCACTTAAAATGCGACTAAAGTCAAACATTTTCTGTCACTTCATAAAGAAAAATGCCGAACAAACAAAACGATTCACGGTTAATAAATCTAAGAGCATGATGTGGTAAAGTTCAACTGCGGCGTTAGCATTACAAAGCTAAGAATTAAGCTAGCGCGTTTCCGTTTGATCTTTCAAAGTAAAAGCATGCACTTATGTAACGAAGTGCATAGTCAAAATGAATTATTTTTGGATGTTTTTGCAGATGAAAATGGAACAAAATATATGATTTTTTTTAAAGAGGATGGACATAAAAATAAACTAATATAATCAGTATTGCACTAGGCTACTTAAGAACTTTTTTAATGCTCTTTTCAAAAGCAAAATGTGAGGTAATCTAAAGATTGCTAAAAACATAAATGTTTGCATTTCTTTTCAGATTAACAACTTACCAAAATTTTCAAAAAAATTAATCCTTAAACACCTAATCTTATAATTCAATTCTTTAAATAAATATAAGCCAGTTAATCCCATGTCCTTTTTGACAACAGCATAGGTTTGCATCTTTGTACAATAATGCATTTTCCACACTTATGTATTAAGAGTTCAAAATCATGTAGATGTTCTGCATTGGGTTTTTTTTTCTATTATTATAGCAATTTTACAGAAATTCTTGCAACTCTACAATACAACACAGATTTATATAAGCGTTAATAAATCACTACAAGAAGATGTGCTTTCAGTTTATTTCTGGAATACTGAGAACTTTTCTTTTTGGTTACAAATGGCAACATTATTCTTTGTAAAAGTGAATGTACAAAGTTAAAACAAAATATATGTCAAATTAAAGAAAAGAGTAACATGATAGTGTGCCCACTACTAAAAAAAAGTTTGTTTTTTCACTTGAGATTCACCAGCAGCATCCAAATTGATGATCAGTCTGTACAAAACAAGTGTAACTATTTCTAAACTGTTCTAAAAAATCATATTGGAAAACAATTACAAAACACATTAAAATAACACTAACACTAAAACTACATACATTTTTTTAAATATTTTTTACCTCAAGAAAGACAAAGACAAAAGACATGTAAAGAACTGACAAAGAGGAAGAAGTTTCACCAGTTTGGGCCACTTTGGCACAAAATTACACCTACAGCTGTTGGTAATATACATAACTCTGTTGTGGTTTCTCCTGCCTGGATCTTTTACTGGTTTTTGCCATGTTTCTTGAAAAGCTACACTGCCTTAGTGAAGTCGTGATCCGGTTTCTGACATAGTCCTTCACGCCTTTCCACGAACGGTTACTCAGTGCGTGTGGCTCGGCCGCGAGGCACCGAACGCAGTCGTCTTTCTGAGGCAGCTTGTGTTCTTCGATGAAACTCATCAGGTGTCTTTCTACGGCGGACACCTCTGCTTCATTCCATTTATGCTTGGTTTTAGGATGAGAGACTGCAGGGGTTATATAAAAAAAGAAAATTCAGTTATGTGTTAAAGCAATAACGACAAAAACAAAGTCTTGATGGTCACCATAAAATATCACCTTTTTCCCTAGATTTGGCAGGTTTAGGAGCAGTAGACTTGTAGTAGTTTGTTGTTACTTCATGCACTTGTTGATGAAAATGTACTTGTCCAAAGTTTGAACTGGAGACCACACTGGGCTGCTCTATGACAGCTTCTTGTCTGTTAGTAGGTTGTGGTCTCACTGTAGAAAATTAAACAATAAAAAAGGTTGTCAACCTCTAAAAACCATCAGTTTGAAAAGACAAAAAAACAACTTTATATTAGAGAACTAATTGAGTTTAATTAACAAATTGGGGTAATAGGTGATAAAATGAGTATTTACTTGGAATCTTTTGAACAAATTATACAAAATGAGTTCAGATTAAAGTTGATGAAAAGTTTGTTCTGATTCCTCTTAAGTTAATTACTATAAGCAATCATATCTACATTCATCATGTGTTTGTAAATAAAACTACCTCCAAAGTGAACTGGTCCAAAGTTTAAACTGGAGACCACACTGGGCTGCTCTGTGATAACTTCTTGTCTGTTAGTAGGTTGTGGTCTCACTGTAGAAAATTAAACAATAAAAAAGTTGTTAGCTTTTAAAAAACCATAAGTTTGGTTGAAGCCTTTATATAAACATATAATAAGAGCTGTTACCAGAGCTCTGCTGTGGCTCCTCCTGCCTGTGCCTGACGCTGGGTTTTGATGAAACCTTGCCAGAGCCGCTCTGTCTTTGCAGAGTCGTGATCCGGTTTCTGACGTAGTCCTTCACGCCTTTCCAAGTACGGTTACTCAGAGCGTGTGGCTCGGCCTCGAGGCAACGAACGCAGTCATCTTTCTGAGGCAACTTGTGCTCCTTGATGAGATGCATCAGGTGTTTCTCCACAGCGTGAACTTCTGCCTCACTCCATTTAGGTTTGGGTTTGTGTTGTGTGCCTGTAACGAGGAGAAAAAGAATGATTGAGTTTAAACCAATTTATTTGATTGTTAGTTTGCTAATCATAATGAAATAACTACTTTTTTCTCTTGCTTTCTTAGACTTGGTGGTCGCTGTGTTTCTTGTTACTCCAGGGCCTTGCTGTTGATTAGGATCTCCTGGTCCAAAGCTTGAAGTGGAGACCAGGCTGTGATGCACTGCAGCTTGTTTGTCAGAAGGTTGCAATCTCACTATAGAAAAAAAAAGAGGTAGACTTGACTTAGAAATGACCATTTTTGTTGGAACCAATGACAACTGTTTCTTCAGAAGGTGAAAACTCGAGAATTTACTGTAATCGAGACATTTTATCTTCTGTAGTTCCTTCTGCCTGTTGCTGCTTTCTGAAGAAACCTTGGAAGAACTGTTTTGTCTTTGCAGAGTCGTGATCCGGTTTCTGACATAGTCCTTCACACCTTTCCACGTACGTTTCTTCAGAGCAAGTGYCTCAGCTTCGAGGCACCGAACACAGTCGTCCTTCTGAGGTATCTTCTGCTTGGTAATGAACTGCATCAGGTGCTTTTCAACAGCCTGAACCTCGGATTCAATCCATATGTGTTTGGTTTTGGGGGCCGAGTCTGAGGATGAGTGGAGTTAAAGGAGATTAAACAGGTTTCTCTTCTTGTTTCAGAGTTAGCACACCACAGTATCATGTCTGATCAGGATGTAGCAATGGATCAAACTGCCTCCAACATATTGGCGCTTCAAGTAAAGATTTAAAATTTGACAACTGATCTATACATATACAGTTGAATCATCTACAAACAAAAATGATTACCTGCAAACTGCATTTCTGTATTTACACACAGGTTGTTCTGCACCATAGACTGGATCTCATTATTAAGGCCAAAAATTTGTTGGGCCTCGTTTTCATCCAGGTGAATCAGCTGTAGCATTGTGGAAAAATGTTTCCGAAGTTTCATCGACGTCAGAGCTTTGGGGTTTTTAGCTCCACATCCATTAGCGTATTTCTGGATACAGTCTGACCCACGATAGGCAGTTGGTCCACAAGTTCGTGCAAACACAAAGGGGTTTTCGCTGTGGACTCCACATTTGTCACGAACTTTTATCAGAAGCTCCATAGCCGACTCAAACGAAGGCTTTAGCAAAATGGGGACAATTCTCCCAGAGCTTCCTCTAATGTCCACTCTACTGAAGAAACCACACAAGGTTCTTTCCAAATTTGACACWGAAACGTCCAAGTCATCYAMAARMTCRGACCTTTTRCGTAACATGAAGGCCTTTACTGTTATTGATGAGACCTCTCCAGATTTCCTCCTGTTGAAAGCAATGGTCTGAGCCAGTACTACACTGGCCAGGGCAGCGTAGGTTTCTGGACAAACATTCTCTCTGAGATTCTTCTCAGCAAGATGATAGGCAGTCTCCATGTGGTAATACAGACATTTCACATCTTCGGCAAATGGCACAATCTTTAGGTTTCTCCTTTTAGAATTCTTCATACTTGTTAAAGCATGTGATGAAATGAGTCTCCTCCATTTCTTATCATGCAAAGAGAGATAGGTTTTGCACAACCTTTGGACTTTGGTATCACCAGATTTAATGGCATTCTGCTGTACAATGCCACAGATCTTCTTTAGGTTGTAACCAAGCTTATAAGCCATTGATGGAAGGGTGTAGGTTTTCTTTTCTGAMTCYTAKCCWGRTAKMWRTTTCACAGCAGACACCACATGGCGGAAGTTGGAGGGGTCAAAAAAATCTTCCAGACTCTGCATAGGYGTGGACWTTTGGGCCTCTAGCAKAAGTCTTSCRACAMKTCMAAGTTGTTGTCTTATATATTCATTCTTGTTCATGCTGCGAACAACGCCATTAGCTAAGTGCTCTCCAAACTGCAGAATTAATGGGTCTTCCATCACAGTTTCTGTCACCTCATCATATACCATCTCACCTATGATGTTCTTCAACTCCTCACTTAGGTCACCACAGTTTTTTGTTAGAAGTACACATTTCGATATGACTCTTTTTTTCCCATTTGATTTATCTTCCCTCTTTCCATTGGAAYAGCACCTTTTCATGTGYACAKAKATTGATTTTTTMCTATASAGACCAAGACAGTGAAKACACGGGACYAAGTCTGTTGYTTTTGACAGTTTTCTGGGTCTTCTTTGTGCAACGAGCTCTCCCTTMCCTGTTTTTAAAACTTCCTTGTTATGAGCAAAGTTTCCTTRTTTTWTTAGTTTTRCCCAAACWCTWTTTCTTTCCTTGGAATTTYSAGGATARTGYAATGCAATGGCAACTTCAYCTTTGTCACTGTGTGTATTTGTGAGATGTRTTGKCATTTTGMARACAGGTTTCGAACAAAAGACACAGTAATTCTTCTTGGTAGAAGGCCCTTCGTTCTTACTTGGTATTGATCGCAACATAGTTTTTGAGAGAGGTTGCTTCTTCTTTGTTTTGCATGGCCTCTTTGGAGGAGAATCACTTTTCTTTTCACACAGAGAATCCTCTGATTTYTCTTTTTTTTTCCGTGTGGTTCGTGTCTCATTTGTAGGACTTTTGGGACTGCTGTCATTATCAAAATCCTCAGAGTCCACAATATCCTCGGACTGACAATCTGAAAGGCTGTCATCAGTTTGAGGTGTGTAATCAGAATCAATGTCATCTCCTGACTCGCAACAACTTCCTTGCATTTCCTGAAAAATGTAAAAGAAAAATATTATGTGAAATCAAAAGTTCAACATTTTGAAGTTATCTCCAAAATATCAAAATTTAATTTACCCCAGATAATTCAGCAAAATGTATTCATTAACTTTGTGCTTATTTAACTTTAAACNTATTTACATGCTTAGGATAAATGTATATTATTTCCATTTAGCTGCTGTCAAGCTAATGTGTAAGATATAGGAATTATTCTGAGAGTTTTCAAATTAACTACAGTAAACAATCTAGTAAAACACAATTAACTATCAGTAAATCGTTGGAGGACATTCAGGAAGTTGTTTATTTTTTTAAAGAGACTGGTATTAATTAGCATTTTAATAAATGGCTTCATACACTCGACAAAAATTCAATGCAGTGAGAAAAAGCAATAAAAAGGAAGATATTCCACAGAAAAGTTTGCTCCATTGACACGTTTCCCCACAGAACTCTGCTTTGGTTTATTTTTCCTGGGTCTTTCTTGCTTCGACTTCCTTTAAGAGCCACTTTGATTGTGTAAAGTTAGGATCCGATTTCTGATGTACTCCCTTAGGACACTGCATGATCGGTTCCTCAGGCCGTGTGGCTCTGCCTCAATGAATGCAGTCAGCTTTCGCGGGGATCCTAAGCTCTTCAATGATACTAGGCAAGTGTTTTTCTACGACCCAAACCTCTGCTTTATTCTACTTATGATCAACTCTGCGATTCAAGTCTGTGGGAATAAATAAAAAAGCAATTTCTTTAATTAGTAAAGTACAGTGTACTACCTTTAATTTCATTAAAATAATAAAAAATGAACAGAAAAAATAAAAGAGAACTTACAGCACTGGGTAACAGTTTGGGTCCAYACCATAATGGGACTCAGAGTTGAGAGACTGCAGAGAATAAAAGACTCAATTACAGAAACGCAACGTGGAATTAAATTAATTAAACTCTGTCACAAAGTAATAAACGAGTTTAAAAAGTCTTAATGCTGAGAAGTGCAGATAAAAAATTCCTACTTAAGACTTTTAGTGCACCAAATCTGACCAAGATAAATGCAGTTTTATTCCACATGATCCTTATTTTATTTTGAAAAAAACAATCAAAAAACTGATAAATAATTGTCAGAGTTTGGTGATTTTTTTATTTTATTTTATTTTTAAAACAATCTAAGAATGAATTATTTTATTGTATAGGTACGAAAGGTTATTTTTTTCTGACCTGTGGAGTTAAAGGTCTATCCTGTGGAGCTGCGTTGGGAACAAAGTTGGTTCCTGTGGAGAAAAATAAAGTACATGTTAAAGCAAAAAAATGGTTTTGTGAGGAAAAGAAAAAAATCAACTTTATATTAGAGAAGTAATTGAGTTTAATTAACAAATTGGGGTAATATGTGATAAAATGAGTCTTTACTTGGAATCTTTTGAATAATTTATACAAAACAAGCTTCAGATTAAAATTGATGAAAAGTTTGTTCTGATTCCTCTTAAGTTAATAACTATAAGCAATCACATCTACATCCATCATGTGTTTGTAAATAAAACTACCTCCAAAGTGAACTGGTCCAAAGTTTAAACTGGAGACCACACTGGGCTGCTCTGTGATACCTTCTTGTCTGTTAGTAGGTTGTGGTCTCAATGTAGAAAATGAAACAATAAAAAAGTTGTTACCGTTCTAAAAACCATCAGTTTGGTTGAAGCCATTATATTAACATACAAGAGCTGTTACCAGAGCTCTGCTGTGGCTCCTTCTGCCTGCGCCTGACGCTGGGTTTTGATGGATCCTTGCCAGAGCCGCTCTGTCTTTGCAGAGTCGTGATCCGGTTTCTGACGTAGTCCTTCACGCCTTTCCAAGTACGGTTCCTCAGAGCGTGTGGCTCAGCCTCGAGGCAACGAACGCAGTCGTCTTTCTGAGGCAGCTTGTGCTTCTTGATGAGACACATCAGGTGTTTCTCCACGGCGTGAACCTCTGCCTCACTCCATTTAGGTTTGGGTTTGTGTTGTGGGCCTGTAACCAGGAGAAAAAAGAAGAACGGTTGAGTTTAAACCAATTTATTTGATTGTTAGTTTGCTAATTATAATCAAATAACTACCTTTTTCTCTTGCTTTCTTAGACTTGGTGGTTGCTGTGTTTCTTGTTACTCCAGGGTCTTGTTGATTATGATCTCCTGGTCCAAAGCTTGAAGTGGAGACCACGCTGTGATGCACTGCAGCTTGTTTGTTAGAAGGCTGTCTTTGCAGAGTCGTGATCCTGTTTCTGACGTAGTCCTTCAAGCCTTTCCAAGTACGGTTTCTCAGAGCGTGTGGCTCGGCCTCGAGGCAGCGAATGCAGTCATCTTTCTGAGGCAGCTTGTGCTCCTTGATGAGATGCATCAGGTGTTTCTCCACGGCATGAACCTCTGCCTCACTCCATTTAGGTTTAGGTTTGGGTTTGGGTTTGTGTTGTGTGCCTGTAATGAAGAGAAAAAGAATAATGGTTGAGTTTAAACCAATTTATTTGGGGTCCAAGCCCGCGGAAGCAGGGTAACGCAGCTGCAAAGCAGCAGCATTTATTGTACATGTTTTGTGGGGTGGGGGAATCCGCAGTACCCGGAGAAAACCCACGCAAGCAGGAGGAGAACATGCAAACTCCGCACAGAAAGACCCCAGGTTCGAAACGGGGATCGAACCCCGGACTTTCTTGCTGTGGGGCATCAGTGCTAACCACTGAGCCGTCGTGCTGCCAAATTAAGATAGTTTGGACATGTCCAGAGGAGGCACAGTTGGTATAATATTTTATAAAAGTTAACAATGGAGCTCCCAGTAAAAGTACAGAACAGAAGGGAACAGAGGACATTTGGATATGGAGTGACATTTTTCTGAGATCTAAATCTATTTAAGATATTAAGGTCTCAAGTAGACCTTATGCATACTCCTCATGTTACAACTCTGTATTGTATACGTCATCAATGTGCTCAGGACGACATGGGCCAAGGTGGATATGTATACACAGGCTTGGACCCCGGTCATAACTGCTTCGCAGTTCTAGTTTGATTGTTAGTTTGCTAATTATAATCAAATAACTACCGTTTTCTCTTGCTTTTTTAGACTTGGTAGTCACTGTGTTTCTTGTTATTCCAGGGTCTTGCTGTTGATTAGGATCTCCTGGTCCAAAGCTTGAAGTGGAGATCACGCTGTGATGCACTGCAGCTTGTTTGTTAGAAGGTTGCAATCTCACTATAGAAAAAGAGAGGTAGACTTGACTTAGAAATGACCATTTTTGTTGGAACCAATGACAACTGTTTCTTCAGAAGGGGAAAACTCAAGAGAATTTACTGTAATCGAGACATTTTATCTTCTGTAGTTCCTTCTGCCTGTTGCTGGTTTCTGAAGAAACCTTGGAAGAACTGTTTTGTCTTTGCAGAGTCGTGATCCGGTTTCTGACGTAGTCCTTCACACCTTTCCACGTACGTTTCTTCAGAGCAAGTGGCTCAGCTTCGAGGCACCGAACACAGTCGTCCTTCTGAGGTATCTTCTGCTTGGTAATGAACTGCATCAGGTGCTTTTCAACAGCCTGAACCTCGGATTCAATCCATATGTGTTTGGTTTTGGGGGCCGAGTCTGAGGATGAGTGGAGTTAAAGGAGATTAAACAGGTTTCTCTTCTTGTTTCAGAGTTAGCACACCACAGTATCATGTCTGATCAGGATGTAGCAATGGATCAAACTGCCTCCAACATATTGGCGCTTCAAGTAAAGATTTAAAATTTGACAACTGATCTATACATATACAGTTGAATCATCTACAAACAAAAATGATTACCTGCAAACTGCATTTCTGTATTTACACACAGGTTGTTCTGCACCATAGACTGGATCTCATTATTAAGGCCAAAAATTTGTTGGGCCTCGTTTTCATCCAGGTGAATCAGCTGTAGCATTGTGGAAAAATGTTTACGAAGTTTTATCGACGTCAGAGCTTTGGGGTTTTTAGCTCCACATCCATTAGCGTATTTCTGGATACAGTCTGACCCACGGTAGGCAGTTGGTCCACACGTTCGTGCAAACACAAAAGGGTTGTCGCTGTGGACTCCACATTTTTCGCGAACTTTTATCAGAAGCTCCATAGCCGACTCAAACGAAGGCTTTAGCAAAATGGGGACAATTCTCCCAGAGCTTCCTCTGATGTCCACTCTACTGAAGAAACCACACAAGGTTCTTTCCAAATTTGACACTGAAACGTCCAAGTCATCGATAATGTCCGACCTTTTCCGTAACATGAAGGCCTTTACTGTTATTGATGCGACCTCTGCAGATTTCCTCCTGTTGAAAGCAATGGTCTGAGCCAGTACTACACTGGCCAGGGCAGCATAGCTTTCTGGACAAACATTCTCTCTGAGATTCTTCTCAGCAAGATGATAGGCAGTCTCCATGTGGTAATACAGACATTTCACGTCTTCGGCAAGTGGCACAATCTTTAGGTTTCTCCTTTTAGAATTCTTCATACTTGTTAAAGCATGTGATGAAATGAGTCTCCTCCATTTCTTATCATGCAAGGAGAGAAAGGTTTTGCATGACCTTTGGACATTGGTATCACCAGATTTAATGGCATTCTGCTGTACAATGCCACAGATCTTCTTTAGGTTGTAACCAAGCTTATAAGCCATTGATGGAAGGGTGTAGGTTTTCTTTTCTGAGTCATAACCTGCTAATATTTTCACAGCAGACACCACATGATGGAAGTTGGAGGGGTCAAAGAAATCTTCCAGACTCTGCATAGGGGTGGACTTTTGGGCCTCTAGCACAAGTCTTCCCACAGCTCGAAGTTGTTGTCTTATATATTCATTCTTGTTAATGCTGCGAACAACGCCATTAGCTAAGTGCTCTCCAAACTGCAGAATTAATCGGTCTTCCATCACAGTTTCTGTCACCTCATCATATACCATCTCACCTATGATGTTCTTCAACTCCTCACTTAGGTCACCACAGTTTTTTGTTAGAAGTACACARTTCGATATGACTCTTTTTRTCCCATTTGATTTATCTTCCCTCTTTCCATTGGAAYAGCACCTTTTCATGTGYACAKAKATTGATTTTTTMCTATASAGACCAAGACAGTGAAKACACGGGACYAAGTCTGTTGYTTTTGACAGTTTTCTGGGTCTTCTTTGTGCAACGAGCTCTCCCTTMCCTGTTTTTAAAACTTCCTTGTTATGAGCAAAGTTTCCTTRTTTTWTTAGTTTTRCCCAAACWCTWTTTCTTTCCTTGGAATTTYSAGGATARTGYAATGCAATGGCAACTTCAYCTTTGTCACTGTGTGTATTTGTGAGATGTRTTGKCATTTTGMARACAGGTTTCGAACAAAAGACACAGTAATTCTTCTTGGTAGAAGGCCCTTCGTTCTTACTTGGTATTGATCGCAACATAGTTTTTGAGAGAGGTTGCTTCTTCTTTGTTTTGCATGGCCTCTTTGGAGGAGAATCACTTTTCTTTTCACACAGAGAATCCTCTGATTTYTCTTTTTTTTTCCGTGTGGTTCGTGTCTCATTTGTAGGACTTTTGGGACTGCTGTCATTATCAAAATCCTCAGAGTCCACAATATCCTCGGACTGACAATCTGAAAGGCTGTCATCAGTTTGAGGTGTGTAATCAGAATCAATGTCATCTCCTGACTCGCAACAACTTCCTTGCATTTCCTGAAAAATGTAAAAGAAAAATATTATGTGAAATCAAAAGTTCAACATTTTGAAGTTATCTCTAAAAATCACAATTTAATTTACCCCAGATAATTCAGCAAAATGRATTCATTAACTTTGTGCTTATTTAACTTTAAACATCATGTCTTTGGCAAGTTAGCATTCACAAAATGTTTTTGCACAAATAAAATTGAGTAAAAACTGACAATTTGTCCACTTATTTGGCGAGAGTCTACAGCAGGGGTGCCCAACCTTTTTTGAACCAAGAGCTACTTTTGAAGTCGGCAGTTTGCCGAGATCTACTCGTCCAGTCTCAGTCTCAAAAAACATAATTTTTCGTCTCCCTACTCCTCACTTCTTTAAAGTAAATAAAACAGAATGTAATGTGTTGCTCGTTTTATTTAATTTAAAGTATTGTCAAAAAAACATCTACTTAACCATTTATTTACCTAAAAAAAGAAAAGATAAAATCCTTACTTAACTCCTGACAGAGAAACAGAAAAGTGATGCTCGAACAAAAAGGATCAATCTTTTTAACTTCTTCGATTAGTATTCCCTGTAACCTGAAAGCTATGAGGGCTGGAAACATGCCCAGTGCGAAAACCACAGAGTCAAATAACTTTGGAGCAGGGGAACTCGTCTCCATTTATTCAAAGAACTCTCCTCTTTGCTCTCCATACAGGGGAGGAAGAACAAAAACAAAACAAAAAAAACTATCAATCAGGGTCAACATGGCTACAACAAGAGTACCGCCCTTTTTTCAAAGTCAAAGCAGACAATATAAAACTCGCTTGTTTATACTATTACAAAAAGTGACTTTCGATGGTGCAGATTCACAAATCTCCAACAACTATTTCAAACCTCAATCTCTGTGCAGCAGCATGCAGGATGGTGTGTCTTCTGCAGGTGCTGGCCCTCACAGTTCCCGACTGCTGGCTCCAACGGGCCATTCAAAGAGTTCCACCTGGTTCACCACCTGTAAGACGACACACACACACACACACACACACACACACACACACACACACACACACACACACA
>NW_013952479.1:1941251-1944110 GCF_001266775.1 Austrofundulus limnaeus
CACACACACACACACACACACACACACACACACACACACACACACACACACACACGTTAGGTACACAAAACAAGGGCACACACAAACTGCAAAATAAATAAATAAATAAATAAATAAACATAAAGGTGCCAGTCTGTCTAGTCTAAAATGTAATAAAACAAATAAAACAAAAAATGTAAAAAAAAAAATAACATACAGACACAATGTGACAAATCTAAAAGGAGAAAACTTTTTATGCAGGCTATATAAAAAATAAATGTCTCTACCTTATTGGGACTTCTGACACTGAGAGGAGGAACCAGGGCAGGCAGTATGAGGTGGWTGAGGCGTAGGCAGGTCTCCAGATGATCATCAGTTATTGTGGATCTGTTCTTGGATTTGGGGCGTAAATCCAAAAGGTTCTGTCAAGTCCAAAGCACCTCTTTTGATGTTAGGATACGTATCGTCTGACAGCAGATTGCAGAACTCTCCATCCATGCGACTTGTTGCTCAGGATTTGATCCCAATGTCATTTTGCAGAGTCAAAACCTCATTTTCAATACCAGAGCAGTCCAGAAGAAAAACGGACACAAATTTGGTCACAATGTCAACCATCCTGGACAACTGCACCTCTTTGTAGCTGCCACAATCTCACTTCTATTTTTAAAATCACGGAAAAGCACGACTGCGGCATCAAACACTTCTTTCATAACTTGGTCATCGCTGAAAGACCTTTTTTGTGTTGAGGCAGGATGGCTACATTAGCCTTACCTCTGGTGTGAAAATCGATGCTGTGCAGTTTTAGGGGGAAATCCGCATCTGTGCATTGTTTTGAAATGCCGTTCCACATTATCCTTTTTGGCCAAGGCAGCGTTCGAATTACATGAGTCCTCTTCCCACTCCAGGTGAAAATAATAAGTTATTGTTTTCTTTTTAGCTTGTTTTTTGTTCATTATTTTCCACCTCAAGATCATGTTTTAAACACGTGACCCTAAAGACTCGCAAGATCATGTTTGGAGCGCTGTTTCACAGCACCCAAAACTAGCGAGACTACCCTCCTCTGAGCTTCATTTTAACTCCGGCAGAAGCAGTGGAGGTGGGAAGCGGGAGGAGTTTACATTCCTGAAGGTGCTCCCTCCGCTCTCCTCCTCCCACCTCCACCGCTTCTGCCGGAGTTAGAATGAAGCTCAGCGAGCTCCCGGCCGGAGCGCAACCCGCTTCGCGGGCACCTGGGAACCAGCTGGGAGGCGACCAGTAGCCCCCGAGCGACTGGTTGGGCACCCCTGGTCTATAGGATAAACATTTAATTTGGTTAGTTATTCAAGCTGTTCTTATTTGCACTAACAGCCAACTCATTAGGAGTTAAAATATTCATCATATGAAATACAAAAAAGAATCAAGAAATCATCAGAAAAGACTAAAAGGTTCTGAGAAATTTGGTGTTATAAACTGGTGAATAAACTGACCTCATCTATCACTGAGCTTTCTGTCAACAAATATTTAAAACTGAACACTTGTTTCAGCTCTAAAAACACTTTTAATGATAATAAAGAAGCTTAAACTGCCTGCAAGCCTGATATTGTGTCTATACCATCAACATATATTGTAATACTAGAGCAAATGTCCCTGCCTCCTCTACTTGAGAATGGAATCCCGGTTAAAGAAAGTCACCATTAATATGCATTTCATAAGATCGAAACAGAAGACGTAGCCACTTAAATAATTTGTCATTTAACGTTGAGTTACCTCATCTTCTTGCAGCTCGTCTTCTTCTTCATCACTGGAATCAATCTGCTGACAGGAAGGTAAAACAAATTTTCATTTAGCGGTGAGTTTTGTTYTTAACCAGGTGTATGGAAAGTTAATTAGAAGTTAGACCACAACGTATGATTTTTAACCCACCTGTCCATCATGGTCTGAAGGCATTGATTGTAGCTTAACGGAGGAACGTAAAAAATGTCAACATTGAGTAAACTGTGCAAAATTACATTAAAATTGCTAAGCAATCACAATAACCATATTACTGCTTTAAACTTACAAGCTTATCAACGT
Organism: Austrofundulus limnaeus; assembly: GCF_001266775.1. Lineage (NCBI taxonomy): Eukaryota > Metazoa > Chordata > Actinopteri > Cyprinodontiformes > Rivulidae > Austrofundulus > Austrofundulus limnaeus. The sequence continues at coordinate 1,943,283 of NW_013952479.1, forward strand.
TTTCCAGTTGATTAAGTAGTTGTTCACGTAGATTTAAAATTAAGGAACGTTTTTTCTCACTGTAAGTCTGAAAAAAAGACAAAATTGAAAACATTTGTGTATTATACAAGTATAAATCTTCAGCTGTTTTTTCTAAGTTCTGTTTTACTGAGTTTACAGATGTTTATGAAAGTTATCACAAGTGTTGACTGTTATATTTCCATCCCAGAGGTAATTTAACACTTCAATCTGTTTTCTAGCTCATTCAGAGACCTCTTGTCGCAATTGAAAAAATAAAAATAAAAACAAAGAGCTTGTTACATGCTAATATCTCATTTCAAACACCATCTCATGGGGAAAGTTGTCATCATTCTGTCATATCAACTAGTTTTGGTGATGTTACATGCTGTCTGGAGACATAGAGAAAGAAATGCAGTTCTCTTTACATTACAGGAATAACTGAGAAGACACCGACAGCGGGAGGAGAGTCCAGCTGCAGTCGCTCTGTTACCAGACAATGAGAACATCTGATCAACCACCATGTCAGATAAATGTTTGCTACTTCAGAACTTATTCGACAAATGTGTTTCCATGTGTCCTTTTGTGTATTAACTCTTTTTTGAAAAAAAAACAAAAACAAAAACCAAAAACTTTGATGGAAACACGGCTAGTGTCGTGTTTGATGGTAAAAACCTCAACAATGGAAGAATATTTACCTCCACTGACGGCTGTTTGTTGACCTCAATAGTTGAGGTAGACTCACTGGAAGCTCCTGAAATAAAACAAAAACATACAACTACAGTGGTTTGCAAAAGTATTCATACCCCTTGAACTTTTCCATATTTTGTC
>NW_013952479.1:1945603-1947862 GCF_001266775.1 Austrofundulus limnaeus
ATAATGTATTGATGGATTATTAAACCGACCAAAGCCTATTATAACAGTTTTACCTCAAACATTCAGATTATAAATTTTTTCCACAAAATAAAAAAAAAAAACTAAAATACTGAGGTTCAGGTCAAAACAAATCCTGGATGATTGAATCCTCAACGACTGATGCTAGATGACAAACAGCTGTTTAAAATAAAAATACATTTTACCATTGCTACCTGAAGAAGACGGCCACTGAGGATGCTCCTGGGAAGTGGATGAGTTGTAGCTCTGAGAGGATCCATCAACACCAGTCGACTCCCCACTACTTCCTCCAAATGCATCCTCAGACATATTCAGTCCACACGATGGAAAATTTACAGACTGATCTTGATCTGGTACGGCCTGACTGAGTAACTGAGCTGGGAAAGTTTTATAAGGGATGTTGGCTGGTAGAGGTGGGAAATGCTGGGAGCTACAAGGCTGTGGTCCTTGGTTTAGTTGGGGAAGAGGTACCGGGGACACTGTTTTTCCCCGGCTTGTTGATCCCCGCATCGATGAACTGTGAGGGGTTTGCTGAGAAAAAGACATCAGTTGAGACGCAGCGGGGATAGAAGTGTTGTGCAAAATCAAGTTGCTCAACGTGTGAGGGGCAGTGTTCTGTCAGTTGGTGTCTGACGACATGGTGCTCAGGTTGGTCGTACAGCTCTGATTGGACCCCTGTGGGTGGTTGTACAGCGGTTGCTGATCAGACAAGTTCAGACCGAGYTGCTGAGAGTTGGTGCGTGGGTTGACGACAACTCCTTGTGCCGACGTTGTGGGCCAGCTGGTTGGGGTTACCCATGTCGAAAAGGAGATGTGGCCTTTATTTGATGCAGAGTTGTCCATCTTTTACCATCACCATCTAGTCTGTTTGTGTAGTTGTGTCCTAACAGAAAAAAACAGCAGAAACGATAGATGTAAACATTGCTGAAATATGTAACTTGCCTTAAATCTTGTGCACAAGTAAGGCTTGAGCAACCATATAATTTCATTATAATCCATTTCAAATAAAACTGTGTTTTTGTCACATAGTTTCACCAAAAACAAACAAACTACAAGTAACGCAATTGTTAAAATTACGACTTTAAAATAAGTTTTCTTCCCATTAGTTAAGCAGGAAAACGAGTTTTACTATCATATACCCTTTTCATAATTTTTTTGGCAAAACCTTTGTGTGACGTTATTTTCTGGAGGTTGCACGTGGTATTAAATACAATTTACACCGTGACTTAAAAGAGCTCTAATGTGAGACTGTTTGTAAAAGAACAGATCTAAAGGTAACCGATTTTAACAGATTTAATAATTACTYGCCTCAATGAAACGATAACTGGGACTTAACCTATGTGTAATCCGTTATTTGTTTTTAATTTCAGTCAATATTCTGTTTTTCCACATTAAAATTAAACCACTAAAACAAATTAGACAAAAAATGACCTGTGAACAAAAGTGGATAACCAGCAAGGAATTTGGCCCAGTGATTTAAGAGTTGTTCATTTAAAATATCTTGCTTTTCATGGATGGGTTAAACAGATTTAGTCTGCCAACAGTTGACTAAGTTACTCTTTAATCAAAAGCAAATCTATTCAAACCCGTAAATCTTTCTTTTGATAAGAAAAAAATGTTCAGTTTTGGTCTGAGACATCAGGAACTGCTGCAGCGCGTTAGCTTTAGCCGCTAACAGGCTGTGCTGCGAGATGTCCTTTTATTCCCTTTTTTAAAGCTTTTAACGATTCAAATCGACAAAAGCTGCAAAAACCAAGCTTGCAAAGCTGAAATGCATGTAATTTTCAGTAGAATGAGCTGTTAAAATATACCTACGGGCATTTGAGGCCGTTCTTTTCTTCACACTAACGAGACATGACATGCTAACATGAGAGTTCACTTCCGCTTGTTTTATTTTTCAAAATAAAAGCATCATTACTACAAACTCCAAAGGAAGGTGAAAATACCAACTTGAATTTAAAAAAAAAATTGCAGTCAGTCATTTTAGTGAACTCGTGCAGATAAGTAACTACAATAATAAATGATCAAAGACAAAGAAAAGGAAAGGTTATAAAAACATGACATGATTTTACATTTGGTAACAGTTCAGGATTCTGTATAATCCAGCTATTTTCAGTGTTTCAATGTTTGTTTCGATGTTGATTCACTCAATTTTGCTATATGGGAAATACAGTATATTTACATGCTTAGGATAAATGTATATTATTTCCATTTAGCTGCTGTCAAGCTAATGTGTAAGAT
>NW_013952479.1:1947872-1959018 GCF_001266775.1 Austrofundulus limnaeus
ACAGTAAACAATCTAATAAAACACAATTAACTATCAGTAAATCATTGGAGGACATTCAGGAAGTTGTTTAATTAATTTAGAGATATTGGTATTAATTAACATTCTAATAACTGGCTTCATACACTCAGACAAAAATTCAATACAGTGAGAAAAAGCAATAAAAAGGAAGATATTCCACAAAAAAGTTTGCTCCATTGACACATTTTCCCACAGAACTCTGCTTTGGTTTATTTTTCCTGGGTCTTTCTTGCTTCGACTTCCTTTAAGAGCCACTTTGATTGTGTAAAGTTAGGAGCCGATTTCTGATGTAATCCCTTAGGACACTGCATGATGGGTTCCTCAGGCCGTGTGGCTCAGCCTCAATGAATGCAGTCAGCTTTCGAGGGGATCCTGAGCTCTTCAGTGAAACTCAGCAAGTGTTTTTCTACGACCCAAACCTCTGCTTTATTCTATTTATGATCAACTCTGCGATTCAAGTCTGTGGGAATAAATAAAATAGCAATTTCTTTAATTAACAAAGTACAGCGTACTACTACTATTAACAACTAACAACTTTAATATTATTAAAATAATAATTTAAAAAATGAACAGAAAAAATAAAAGAGAACTTACAGCACTGGGTAACAGTTTGGGGTCCAGACCATAACAGGACTCAGAGTTGAGAGACTGCAGAGAATAAAAGACTCGATTACAGAAACGCAACGTGGAATTTAATTAATTTAACTCCGTCACSAAGTAATAAACAAGTTTAAAAAGTCTTAATGCTGAGAAGTGGAGATAAAAAATTCCTATTTAGACTTTTATTGCACCAAATCTGACCAAGATAAATGCAGTTTTATTCCACATGATCCTTATTTTATTTTTTTTTTTTTTTTTTTTGAAAAAACTACTGAAAAACTGTTAAATATTTGCAGGGCTCTAGACTAACTTTTTGCACTGGTCACACTGATGCACCTTACATTTTTTCTTAGGCACATCAGCACAAAAGTTAGGTGCACCCATCCAAATTTTCAACCACATTGCCTAACATCAGAGTTTTACAGGTTATTTTTTTAATCACTGTTCATTAAGGCATTATTTACTTGAAAATAATTAGTTAACAATCTAGTAAACATAAAGTTCTTTATTTGAACCAGAATTGTAGACATTTAACTTACTGAAAAGTATTTAAAGTGATAAAATTCTAAGTGCAAATGTTTAAGAGCTGAATGTCTTATAAACATGTTAAATATTTCATGGTTAAAGTTTTTTAGACACCTGCCCCTCAGATGGATAACTATGGATATTTGGCCTTGGATAAAACAGAATGATGAACAGAGAATAATGATTAATAACAGAAAAATTACTGATATGTATTAAAAGGTTGTGCACTTTTTTTTAATAATAACACATAAAAGTCTGCAATTTCATCATTAGCTGAATCTTATTATCTTATATTATTTCACTTAAATATCTAATATGTCTAGTTTTATCCTCCTGAGACCCAGAAGAACCTATTTCAGAAACTTGGAATGTAACTGTGGTGAAGTCGATTAAGTGCAAAACTGGCTTGCCCTACATGTGAGCTTCCTCGTCCTGCTGAAATGATCTGCAGCGCTCAGACCCCGACTGTTAAATTAACAAGATGGACAAGCGAGCAACCGTCCACATCTTGTTTTCATCTCCAGCTAACAAGAAATAACTGTTTTTCAGACTCCGATCTGGGTTAAATAAAATAAAAAAACTCTGGTTGTTTCGCTATTCGCGTGCATGTACAGATTTTTTGCTTAATGGTGGGTACAATTATTGACCATTTCCCCGGCACAAACAGCCTGGTGAGATTAGGGTTTGGGTCAGGTGTGTAGTGTACCTGGCAGGTTATGGTTGGCTGTAGAATTGACAGGGAAATGAATGAAGTCAATGCAAAGTCCTCATGAGGATAGAACAACAAACGTGTCTGCGTGGGAGGTGTGGAGCGGAGCTGCGAGCAGAGCGCAGTGTTATTAGGAGAGATGAGACTGTCGGAGGGCGACCACTGATACTGCTGGATTATTTTTTATGGAACATGGAAACTTTTTTTCAGCGGACGACCACTCCCCATCCCCATCGAACGATTGGTCGCACCAGTGCGACCGGACATTTTTTTTAGTCGCACTATTAGGAAATCACATTGGTCGCACTCTAGAGACCTGATTTGTCAGAGTTTGGTGATTTTTAAAAAATTTTATTCTTAAAAAAATCTATGAATGAATTATTTTGTTCTATAGGTACGAAGGGTAATTTCATTCTGACCTGGGGGGTTAAATGTCTATCCTGTGGAGCTGCGTTGGGAACAAAGTTGGTTCCTGTGGAGAAAAATAAAGTACATGTTAAAGCAAAAAACTGGTTTTGTGAGGAAAAGAAAAAAATCAACTTTATATTAGAGAAGTAATTGAGTTTAATTAACACATTGGGGTAATAGATGATAAAATGAGTATTTACTTAGAATCTTTTGAATAATTTATACAAAACGAGCTTCAGATTAAAGTTGATGAAAAGTTTGTTCTGATTCCTCTTAAGTTAATTACTATAAGCAATCACAGCTACATCCATCATGTGTTTGTAAATAAAACTACCTCCAAAGTGAACTGGTCCAAAGTTTAAACTGGGGACCACACTGCGCTGCTCTGCGATACCTTCTTGTCTGTTAGTAGGTTGTGGTCTCACTGTAGAAAATGAAACAATAAAAAAGTTGTCACCTTCTTAAAAACCATCAGTTTGGTTGAAGCCTTTACGTAAACATATAATAAGAGCTGTTACCAGAGCTCTGCTGTGGCTCCTTCTGCCTGCGCCTGACGCTGGGTTTTAATGGATCCTTGCAAAAGCCGTTTTGTCTTTGCAGAGTCGTGATTCGGTTTCTGACGTAGTCCTTCACGCCCTTCCAAGTACGGTTCCTCAGAGCGTGTGGCTCGGCCTCGAGGCAACGAACGCAGTCATCTTTCTGAGGCAGCTTGTACTCTTTAATAAAATGCATCAGGTGTTTCTCCACGGCATGAACCTCTGCCTCACTCCATTTAGGTTTGGGTTTGTGTTGTGTGCCTGTAATGAGGAGAAAAAGAAGAATAATTGAGATTGAACCACTTTATGTGATTATTTCATAAAATCAGCAGTTCATCCTTAGAAATCAAAGATTTTGTTCATGTTAATCATTTGCAACTTTACTTTGTCATGGATCCAGACATTAAAAGTTGTCTTTAGGCATAAATAGATATTTAATATTGAGACAAAAAATTGTGCGGTTTTTCCTTAAAAGTATAAATTTTTAAAGAACTCACAAGTTGCTTTGTGTTCCCTTTCATTACGAGTGATCAGCGGTGGGCAGCGCTAATTCAAATTTTAGTTGCGCACCTTCTAAAGCGCTGGTTAATTTATTTAGGTCCGCAAGTTCAAAAGCGCATATGTTCAGTAAAACTTAGCGGAAGCTAAACATTCAGCACTTTACTGCCATTTAGTGGTAAGATCATTTTCTTTGACAGATTAGCATGTCACAGTTTGGGGAGATGATTTGTCGAAACAGTAAGACTGTAAGTCAGAATGTAAAACTCTGTGAAAACAATGTTGCCTGAGGGGTCACTGTTTCCACACAGTGGAGCTCCATTGTGTTATGAAGAAACAGCTTTCCCCTCCAATGTTCAAGAAAATGATGAAGTTTTAATGAATTATGTGGCTACAAGATGTAGTGAGTTTACAAATCTCTCCCTTTATTTTAGACAATATTGACGATTGAACTTGTAACGTTATTTGCGATTAGCGCTACTCATTTCTAAATTTAGAAAGTGCAAATCTGCACATCATTTAAATAAATTAGTAAAAAACCCATATCGCAAAGGAGAAATATAGGTCTGCAATTAGCACAATTGCGCTTTAGTGGACTTGTGCCCAACACTGCTAGTGATTGTTGTGTTCCTAGCTTAAAATTTTAAATGTCAACCAAATGTATAGTTTGCTAATTATGAAATAACTACCTTTTTCTCTTGCTTTCTTAGACTTGATGGTCTCGGTGTCAGTGTTGACAACTTAGGGAATTTGTCACTAGATTTAGCAAGCTATCCCCTCAATTGCCACCCCCACCCCAAAAAAAAAAAAGCACGTAGCGACAAATCTAGCAACTTTTTCCTGTGTTCTTGGAGACTTTGGCAACAACACTTTCCAGGCATACGCGTTTTTTTTCCTCTGACACTGACTAACTAAAATAAATTTCTGGACCTGGCATTTGACTCTGTCTCTTCACCTTGTCCACTTGTGTGGCTCTGTGACGTCTAACAGTCTGTTGGTTAAATTTGATATTCTCACAAAATGTATTTATATTAATATGGATCTACATTAATGTAGTTCATTTGTAGTTCTAAAACAGATTTAGAGTGTTTTTCCTTATTTTGTCTCTTTAATGTTGATATACAGTACATCTCTCCTACAGCCTAGATCACAATTACTGGCAAATGTCTAAATATGCAAATTAGGGTACAACATCTTTTGGGACGGCCAAAAAATACTTTCCTTACCGAAGGGTTGGCAACAAGGCTCAGTGTATCTTGGTACTCCAGGGGCTTGTTGTTGAAATACATTTTCTGGTTCAAAACCTGAGGTGGAGACCACGTTGTGATACTCTGTGGCCACTTCTTTGTTAAACGGTTGCGATCTCACTATAAAAAAATTAGTAGACTTGATTTAGAAATTATCACTTTTGTTGGAACCAATATCATGTTTCTTTGAAGATGAAAACTTAAAGGTAATTCACTATAATCAGGACATTTTATCTACGGCTGTTACCAAAGATCTGCTGTGGTTCCTTCTGCTTCTGCCTGCCACTGGTTTTTGATGGAACCTTTACAAAGCCACTCTGTCTTTGCGCAGTCGTGATCCGGTTTCTGACGTAGTCCTTCACACCTTTCCATGTACGTTTCTTCAGAGCAAGTGGCTCAGCTTCGAGGCAACGAACGCAGTCGTCCTTCTGAGGTATCTTTTGATTGGTAATGAACTGCATCAGGTGTTTTTCAACAGCATGGACCTCGGTTTCATTCCATATATGCTTGGTTTTGGGCTGTGAGCCTGGGCCTGAGGAGAGGGAAGAGAGGTTTTTTTGGGGTTTCTCATTTTGTTTACTTTCATCACTGTTTTTAAAACTAACATTTAAAATTTAACAACTGATCTGTTTGTAGATGATTCAACTGTATATTCTATTGTTGAATCAACTATAAACAAAAATTCTTACCTTCAGACTGCATTTCAGTATTTACACACAGGTTGTTCTGCACCATTGACTGGATCTGATTATTAGGGCCAAAAATCTGTTGGGCCTCATTTTCATCCAGGTGAATCAGCTGTAGCATTGTGGAAAAATGTTTCCGAAGTTTCATCGACGTCAGAGCTTTGGGGTTTTTKGCTCCACATCCATTAGCGTATTTCTGGATACAGTCTGACCCYCGATAGGCAGTTGGTCCACACGTTCGTGCAAACACAAAGGGGTTGTCTCTGTGGACTCCACATTTGTCACGAACTTTTATCAGAAGCTCCATAGCCGACTCAAACGAAGGCTTTAGCAAAATGGGGACAATTCTCCCAGAGCTTCCTCTGATGTCTACTCTACTGAAGAAACCGCACAAGGTTCTTTCCAAATTTGACACAGAAACGTCCAAGTCATCGAGAACTTCTGACCTTTTTCGTAACATGAAGGCCTTTARTGTTATTGATGAGACCTCTCCAGATTTCCTCCTGTTGAAAGCAATGGTCTGAGCCAGTACTACACTGGCCAGGGCAGCGTAGGTTTCTGGACAAACGTTCTCTCTGAGATTCTTCTCAGCAAGATGATAGGCAGTCTCCATGTGGTAATACAGACATTTCACGTCTTCAGCAAATGGCACATTTTTTTCATTTTTCCTTTTAGAATTCTTCATACTCGTTAAAGCATGTGATGAAATGAGTCTCCTCCATTTCTTATCATGCAAGAAGAGAAAGGTTTTGCATGACCTCTGGACTTTGGTATCACCAGATTTAATGGCATTCTGCTGTACAATGCCACAGATCTTCTTTAGGTTGTAACCAAGCTTATAAGCCATTGATGGAAGGGTGTAGGTTTTCTTTTTTGAGTCATAACCTGCCAAAACTTTCACAGCAGACACCACATGATGGAAGTTGGAGGGGTCAAAGAAATCCTCCAGACTCTGCATGGGAGTGGACTTTTGAGCCTCTAGCACAAGTCTTGCCACATGTCGAAGGTGTTGTCTTATATATTCATGCTTTTTCATTGCTTTAACAACGCCATTAGCCATGTGCTCTCCAAACTGCAGAATTATTCGGTCTTCCATCACAGTTTCTGTCACCTCATCATATACCATCTCGCCTAGGATGTTCTTCAACTCCTCACTTAGGTCACCACAGTTTTTTGTTAGAAGTACACACTGCGATATGACTCTTTTCCTCCCATTTGATATATCTTCCCTCTTTCCTTTTAGACGACATCTTTTGACGTGGATATATATAGATTTTTTTCTATAGAGACCAAGACAGTGAACACACGGGACAAAGTCTATTGATTTTGCCATTTTTGGTGGTCTTACTTGTGCAACGAGCTGTCCCTTTCCTGTCTTTAAGACTTTCTTATTATGAGCAAAGTTTCCTTCTTTTATTAGTTTTTCCCAAACTCTTTTTCTTTCCTTGGAATTTACAGGATGCTGGAATGCAATGGCAACTTCAGCTTTGTCACTGTGTACTTGTGTGAGATGTCTTGCCATTTTGTACACAGCTTTCAAACAAAACAAACAGTAATTCTTCTTGTAAGAAGGCCCTTCTTTCTTATTTGGTTTTGAAGCCACCATGGTTTTCACGATTTTCTTCTTCTTCTTTGTTCTGCATGTCATTTTTGGATTTTGTGATTTGTCTTTCTTTTTCTTTGTGGTTCGTGTCTCATTTGTACCCGTTTTGGGGCCACTGCCACTATCATAAACCTCAGAGTCGCCAATATCCTCAGACTGACAATCTGAAAGGCTGTCATTAATGTAATCAGAATCAATGTCATCTCCTGACTCGCGACAACTTTCTTGCATTTCCTAAAAAAGAAAAAGAAAGACATCATATGAAAATCTAAAGTTCAACTTTTAGAAGTTATCTCTAATTAAATATCAAAACTTTAATCTACCTCAAACAATTCTGCAAAATATATTAATTTGGTTTGTACTTGTTAACTTTAAACCTCCTATCCTTGGTAAATCCAAATTCACAAAATAAAGATATTTTCTGATATTTTGTGCACAAATAAAATTTAGCAAAAATTTACATTTTGTACTGTCACCATCACAATAAACAGAACATTTATTTGGTAAGAGTTTACAGGAAAATTGTTTAATTTGGTTGGTTACTGAAACTGTACGACAGTCAACACATTATGAGTTAAAGTAATCATTACAAGCCATAGAAAAGAATCAACAAATTACCAGAAAAGACAAAATGGCTCTTAGAAATTTGGTGTTTTGTCAGTTACCTCATCTTCTTGCAGCTTATTTTGTTCTTCATCACTGGAATCCATCTTCAACAGGAAGGTGAAACATATTTTCATTAAGTGGTGAGTTTTGTTATTAACCATAMYTATGAAAAGTTAAWCAGAAGTTAGACCACAAGGTAAAACTTTTAACCCACCTGCCAATCACCGTCTGAAGGCAGTGACTTCAGCTTAACAGAGGAACATAAAAAGGTCAACATAAAGAAAACTGTGCAAAATTACATTAAACATTTAAATATGGCATATACTACGGTAGGTGCAAACAAAATAACCATATTACTGCTTTAAACTTACAAGTTTATCAACGTTTTCCAGTTGATTAAGTAGTTGTTCACGTAGATTTAAAATTAAGGAAAGTTTCTTCTCACTGTAAGTCTGAAAAAAGGACAAATTTGAAAACATTAGTGTGTAGTATCCAAGTATAAATCCTCAGTGTACTTTTTTTAAAGCTCTGTAAAATAATTGAAATGTCTAAATGACTCAAAAAACAAGCTATTTCCACTTCTAGACCAGTGGTTCCTAACTTTGGGGTTGTCGGTTCTCAGAGGGGGACAAGAGGCTTTAGAAGTAGAAAAAATACTCAAAATGTTTTGCAAATGACTTTTACCTGTTTCCCTGTTTTAATGGAGTTTACAGACTTTTATGTAAGTTTTCACAAGTGTTGACTCTTAAATTTCCATCCCAGAGGTAGTATAACACTTCAGATGAGATGAACTTTCAAGCTGATTTAGAATTGAAGAAAATATTTCAGAATAACAGTGAAAAAAGTTTTGTGTCATCAAAGAACAAATTGTTTGACCCAGATGAACTTATTCAGAACTACTTCTTGTTCCAATGAATAAAACAAAGAGCTCATAGCTAGCTGCTACGTGCTAATATCTCATTTCTGTACAGGTTAATCAATCGCGGTTGCTAGTATGTACAGAAAAAATATATGGAATAAACTACAATTAAAATGTTTAAAATTAGCCAATAATCTATTTTAATTTAGAAGCATCTCAATGACTTTTTGCTGATGTAAATGTGGGGATATAATGTAAAAAGTTGGAAACTTCTAAAGAAAAGCACTAGTCTGAAATAATCTAAAATCAGTGTTGTGTTTGATGGTAAAATCCTGAACAATGGAAGAATATTTACCTCCACTGACGGCTGTTTGTTGACATGAACAGCTGAAGTAGACTCACTGGAAGCTCCTGAAATAAACAAAAACAGACAACTAAGTAGACAGATAAAAGAGCGTGTAATGCATTGATTGATTATTAAGCCAACCAATACCAATCATACCTGCTTTATCTCAAACATTCAGAACATATTTTTTTCAACAAAAGAAAACAACAACTAAAATACTGAGGTTCAGTTCAAAACAAACCCAGGATGATTGAATCCTCAACGACTGATGCTAGATGACAAACAGCTGTCCGTCCGTCCGTTTTCTGACGCTTATCTGGGATCAGGTCACAGGGGCAGCAGCCTAAGCAGAGAGACCCAGACTTCCCTCTCCCCAGCCTTTTGGGCCAGCTCGTCCGGGGTAATCCCAAGGCATTCCCAGGCCAGCCGATAAACATAGTCCCTCCAGCGTGTCCTGGGTCTTCCTCTGGGCCTCTTCCCAGTGGGACATTCCCGGAACACCTCACCAGGGAGACATCCAGGAGGCATCCTAACCAGATGCCCGAGCCACCTCAACTGGCTCCTCTCGACGTGGAGGAGCAGCGGCTCTACTCAGAGTCCCTCCCGGATGACTGAGCTTCTCACCCTATCTCTAAGGGAGAGTCCAGCCACCCTGCAGAGGAAACTCATTTCAGACGCTTGTATTCGCGATCTCGTTCTTTCAGTCACTACCCAAAGTTCGTGACCAAAGATGAGGGTAGGAACGTAGACCGACCGGTAAACCGAAAGCTTTGCCTTCTGGCTCAGCTCCCGCTTCACGACAGACAGGTACAGTGCTCACATCACTGCAGACACAGTACCAATCCGCCTGTCGATCTCCCGCTCCATTCTTCCCTCATTCGTGAACAAGACCCCGATATACTTGAACTCCTCCACTTGAGGCAGGACCTGACCCGGAGATGGCATGCTACCGGTTTCTGGCAAAAGACCATGGTCTCTGATTTGGAGGCACAGATCCTCATCCCGGCCGCTTCACACTTGGCTGCGAACCACTCCAGCGAGAGCTGGAGATCAGGATCTGATGAAGCCAATAAGACCACATCATCTGCAAAAAGCAGAGATGTGATCCTAAGGTCACCTTGGCTGCGCCTAGAAATCGTGTCCATAAAAGTTATGAACAGAATTCGTGACAAAGGGCAACCTTGGCTGAGTCAAACTCTCACCGGAAACGAGTCTGCCTTACTACCGGCAAAGCGGACCAAGCTCTGGCACCGGTCATACAGGGACCTAACAGCCTTTTATTAATGGACCTGGTACTCCATACTCCCAGAGTACCCCCCACAGGAGTCCCCGAGGGACACGGTCAAACTCCTTCTCCAAGTCCACAAAACACATGTAGACTGGTTGGGCGAATTCCCATGCACTCTCCAGGACCCTGCTGAGGGTGTAGAGCTGGTCCGCTGTTCCACGACCAGGACGAAAACCACACTGCTCTTCCTGAATCCGAGATTTGACTATCCGACGGACCCTCCTCTCCAGAACCCCTGAATAGACCTTACCAGGGAGGCTCAGAAGTGTGATTCCCCTATAGTTGGAACACACTCTGTGGTCCCCCTTTTTAAATAGGGGGACCACCACCCCGGTCTGCCAATCCAGGGGAACTGCCCCCGATGTACACGCCATATTGTAGGGTCGCGTCAACCATTGCAACCCCAAAACATCCAGAGCCTTAAGGAAATCCGGGCGAATCTCATCCACCCTTGGCGCCTTGCCACCGAGGAGCTTTTTAACCACCTCGGTGACCTCAGCACCAGAGATTGAAGAGTCCGACCCAGGGTCCTCAGGCTCTGCTTCCTCATGAGAAGACGTGTCGGTAGAATTGAGGAGGTCCTCGAAATATTCCACCCACCGACCCACAACGTCCCGAGTTGAGGTCAGCAGCACACCATCCAGAACAAACAACTGTTTAAAATAAAAATACATTTTACCATTGCTACGTGAAGAAGACGGCCATTGAGGATGCTCCTGGGAAGTGGATGAGTTGTAGCTCTGAGAGGATCCATCAACACCAGTCAACTCCCCACTACGTCCTCCAAATGCAGCCTGAGACATATTCAGTCCACACGATGGAAAATTTACAGACTGATCTTGATCTGGTACGGCCTGACCGAGTAACTGAGCTGGGAAAGTTTTATAAGGGATGTTGGCTGGTAGAGGAGGGAAATGCTGGGAGCTACAAGGCTGTGGTCCTTGGTTTGGTTGGGGAAGAGGTACCGGGGACATCGTTTTTCCCCGGCTTGTTGATCCCCGCATCGATGAAGTGTGAGGGGTTTGCTGAGAAAAAGACATCAGTTGAGACGCGGCGGGGATAGAAGTGTTGTGCAAAATCAAGTTGCTCAACGTGTGAGGGGCAGTGTTCTGTCTGTTGGTGTCTGACGACATGGTGCTCAGGTTGGTCGTACAGCTCTGATTGGACCCCTGTGGGTGGTTGTACAGCGGTTGCTGATCAGACAAGTTCAGACCGAG
>NW_013952479.1:1959743-1961155 GCF_001266775.1 Austrofundulus limnaeus
AAGGAATTTGGCCCAGTGATTTAAGAGTTGTTCATTTAAAATATCTTGCTTTTCATGGATGGATTAAACAGATTTAGTCTGCCAACAGTTGACTATGTAACTTTTTACCCAAAAGCAAATCTATTCAAACCCGTAAATATTTCTTTTGATAAGAAAAAAATGTTCTGTTTTGGTCTGAGACATCAGGAGCTGCTGCAGCGCGTTAGCTTTAGCCGCTAACAGGCTGTGCTGCGAGATGTCCTTTTATTCCCCCTTTTTTAAGCTTTTAACGATTCAAATCGACAAAAGCTGCAAAAACCAAGCTTGCAAAGCTGAAATGCATGTAATATTCAGTAGAATGAGCTGTGAAAATATACCTTCGGGCATTTGAGGCCGTTCTTTTCTTCACAGTAACAACGCAGACATGACATGCTAACATGAGAGTTCCCTTCCGCTTGTTTTATTTTTCAAAATAAAAGCATCATTACTACAAACTCCAAAGGAAGGTGAAAATATCAACTTGAATTTAAAAAAAATTAAACTCCAAAAATAAATGATCAACAATGACAAAGAATAGGAAAGGATTTAAAAACATGACATGATTCTACACTTGATTACAGTTCAGGATTCTGTATAATCCAGCTATTTTCTGTTTTTTTACTGTAAATTTTATGGAAAGAAAATATACAGCTATTGTGTTTTCTCAGGTATTCTGTGCCAGGCTTCGCTCCCTAAATAATGTGAGTTCAAACTTACTTGCTTAAAATATATAATACACACAAGCCCTGTTCATTTTATTTCCTCAAAGATTAAAACAACTAGAAAGTATCAATACCTTTGTAATAATACATAAGTTTATTTGTTTGGGTTATACAAAGTTGTAACTTGAAAGAGTTTTTAAAATTTTCACAACATTTACTCATTAAGCCAAACCCAGATAGCAAAAGATGTTAACTCAATGTTGAATTAAGGTCAAAAAAGATAAATTTTGTTGATGAATCAACCATCAATCATCCAATTCAGCCAAATAACCAATAATGAAAAGATGTTATTGAATCAATGTTTCTTGGTTGAATTCAAATGATCGAAAGCCCAACATCTAATAAATGTTGAATCACCAAAAATCAGTTATGGTTGAAAACCTAACATTGTCTCAACAAGTCACCAACTCCTTTTGTATAATTTCAACAAGGATTCAAGATCATGCTTTAACCATATTTCAATGTTGATTCACTCATATTTTGCTATCTGGGAAATGTATGTACATGCATAGGATAAATGTATGCACATTATTTCCATTTAGCTGCTATCAAGTTAATGTGTGAGATATATGAATTATTCTGAGTTTTCAAATTAACTACAGTAAACAATCTAGTAAAACACAATTAACTATCAGTAAATCGTTGGAGGACATTCAGGAAGTTGTTTAATTA
>NW_013952479.1:1964484-1974685 GCF_001266775.1 Austrofundulus limnaeus
ATGGATGATTTGTGAATTATTTAAAAGAGCAAATTATCTGACCTCGGGGCACCACGCTCTTAATTTGATCAAAGATTAACCCAGGAAAGAGACGACAACCTGTAACTTATTTTTAATCAAAAACATAATCAAAAACTAATAAATATTTGTCAGTTTGGTGATTTTTAAAAGAAAAATTTGTTCTTAATCTAAGAATGACTTATTTTATTGCATAGGTATGAAAGATTTTTTTATTCTGACCTGGGGAGTTAAATGTTGTAGGGGTTTTGGGTATATTCTAAAATGGATGATTTGTGAATTATTTAAATGTGCAAATTATCTTACCTCGAGGCACCACGTTCTTAATTTGGTCAAAAATTAACCCCGGAAAGAGACGAAAACCTGTAACTTTATTGTAATCAGTCTCACAATAAATGTACCCAAAATCGTTTGATGAGTTCTTGTCCTTATCAGAACCAATAATACTTTCATCAAGACACAAAAGTTACATTAATTTATGTTGGCACGTTCTCCACGGGCCATTTATTTACAGATTAAATGTATTCACAACTATGGTGAGTTAGAAGTGATGACATGTTGAACCAGGTAAAACTGAGTTTGCAATCACAAGTGAATAAACAAACAAACAAATAAAATTAATACTGAGAGGTGAGTTTGAGGTTTGGAGTGAGGTGAGGTGAGTTTTGCTTTTAGCTGAGGATTTAACTAAGGGGGTCCTAGTTAAATTAGGGAGAAAAATCATTTAGTTTACCAAATCTCATACAAAGATAAGAATCAAATTACGTCTGAGCACCTGTGTGTCACCAGGACAAATGTTCACTTTTACCCCTTTGTTCCGCCGTGTGGGTACCAGGAGGGGAAGTCAGTGATTGAAGGTCATCTCTGGGGTCATTTCCCAGGTAGGCTCTTCATACAAGCTGGATGTCAGGCGGTCTGCCTGTAAAACTCGACTGGTCCCGTGGTCAGAGAAGGGGGTCACTCCCTGGTGACGTCGTCGTCCGGTCCTCCCCAGGCGGCTGCAAGACTTAATTTAATTTAAACTTTGTAGAGAAAACAAACTAAAAATGACGCATGATTTACAATTAGCTTATTTAACTTCTATAAAATCAAACTCAGCTATTGAGTCGATATTAAACGGTAGCTGTTCGTTCAACCCAGCGGGAGATGCAGAAGGGCCACCATCCTGCCCAGCCCATGGAGAGGGGCTGGCAGGCAGGGTCTCTGCTGAGCTTCTGGAAACCTGTTTCTGGCTTCTGATGTTGAAAAGATCTCTTTCTCTCATGTCCGTCTTCTTCTGCTACTTCTTCTAAGAGATTGGGAGTGTGCTAAGCTTTTTAAAACCTCTGTTATGGGCGGGGTCATAGTTTTGGTTGGCCAATAAAAATGTTACACTTTATACAGGAAAAGTTTTTTAACAAATCAAATCTGTTTTGGAGGGAAAACTTTACTTCAGGACAAAGAAAAAGGGAGTGTTTTAGTTTAATTACAGTATCTTGCATCTGATTAAAGGGAGAGACATCTGCTTGCCTCAGTAAAATGAGTGTCACACTTAATTATTAAAATTCAAGTCTTAAGTTTCTAAGGATTAAATCAAGGAATAAAACACACATCTTCTTCAGGAAAACATTTCATCAAAACAATTAACACCACAATACGCACAGCTATTGAATGGTTAACTAAGCAAAACTTAGTAGATCCTTTATGGTCTTTTTAGTTCTTTTCTGTAAGAAAAATGGATTATATGACATTCTTTGCAATAAGACAGTAAACATTAGATACACTGATTCCTTTATCTTTTCTCCTTTTATTAACATTTAATGAAGAATGTAGGTCCTTTGTTCCCAGTCAAGCCAAAGAGTCTGGTTAAAGGCATTTATGATCCCTTTGAAGAGGAACCAACAGACAGTCCTGTGCTTACAGGGGATGGAAGCAACAGGAATGTGGCAATTCTTATCTATTAACAGTAAAGCATCAGGACGTCTGGTGGGGGTTTGTGTAAGAGATGTTAATTCGAGCCACAAAGGGAGTTCCATGCAAAAATCTTTAGAAAATAGTCTGAAGTCAAAGTGGGGTTTTTCGTCCTTCCTGAGCCGTTGTCATAGGAACAAGTGAAATCTAATCAGAAATGATTATTTATATGCAGGAAAATGCTACAATGTCTATCCTGTGGAGCTGCGTTGGGAACAAAGTTGGTTCCTGTGGAGAAAAATAAAGGACATGTTAAAGCAAAAAACTGGTTTTGTGAAGAAAAGAAAAAAATCAACTTATATTAGAGAAGTAATTGAGTTTAATTAACAAATTGGGGTAATAGATGATAAAATGAGTCTTTACTTGAAATCTTTTGAATAATTTATACAAAACAAGCTTCAGATTAAAACTGATGAAAAGTTTGTTCTGATTCCTCTTAAGTTAATTACTATAAGCAATCACATATGTCCATCATGTGTTTGTAAATAAAACTACCTCCAAAGTGAACTGGTCCAAAGTTTAAACTGGGGACCACACTGGGCTGCTCTGTGATAACTTCTTGTCTGTTAGTAGGTTGTGGTCTCACTGTAGAAAATGAAACAATAAAAAAGTTGTCACCTTCTTAAAAACCATCAGTTTGGTTGAAGCCTTTACATTAACATACAATAAGAGCTGTTACCAGAGCTCTGCTGTGGCTCCTTCTGCCTGCGCCTGACGCTGGGTTTTGATGGATCCTTGCAAAAGCCGTTTTGTCTTTGCAGAGTCGTGATTCGGTTTCTGACGTAGTCCTTCACGCCTTTCCAAGTACGGTTCCTCAGAGCGTGTGGCTCAGCCTCGAGGCAACGAACGCAGTCGTCTTTCTGAGGCAGCTTGTACTCTTTAATAAGATGCATCAGGTGTTTCTCCACGGCATGAACCTCTGCCTCACTCCATTTAGGTTTGGGTTTGTGTTGTGTGCCTGTAATGAAGAGAAAAAGAAGAATAATTAAGATTAAAACAATTTATGTGATTATTTCATAAAATCAGCAGTTCATCCTTAGAAATCAAAGATTCTGTTCATGTTAATCATTTGCATCTTTACTTTGTCATGGATCCAGACATTAAAATTTGTCTTTAAGCCGGGTTCCCACCAAACACATTTTGAGCAGCAAAAATGCTCCCAACTCCTCAACTTGGATGCACTGAAACAAGTTCGGTGTGAACGCAGCAGCAGACTAGATGCGCGCCTGAAGAGGAAGGAGTGTCTTGGCTTTTTCCGGTCTGTCTTTAATGACGGGTGAAATAAAGATAAAATAAAAAAATGGCTTTGCTTTATTTACTAAAGAGCAAGCAAACATTGTGCGCAGTAGATAATTAATTCACCAGATAATTTGAGGCGGTTTGTTCAGTTTCACCACTCCAGGAGCTGCGAGCTGACAAAATTTTATTTTATTTTTTTGTCCGGAGCCCAGTTTAACACTGCAGTCAGTTTAACAAGCCGCTGACCCACATTGGTGCTGATATCTCCAGCCAGAACACCAACTGCAGACGGTCGATTTCAGCTAAAGAGCTGCTGTCCATCTGTTTCGGGTTCAGGAAACTGTCACGTGGAAAAATTATTCTCTCTGATTGGTTGCTGCGGCGCGTCAAGCAGCAAAAGTTACATTTTTTAAACTCGAGCAGCGGCTGCTTTGGACGCGGCTAGGGTTGGGTATTGAAAGGATTTAAATCGATACTGGTGGTAAATCGGTACTTTGAAATTGTACTGTTTCCTAAACGGTATTTAAATCGGTACTTTAAAAATAAATAAACACACACACTCACACATAGGTTTATGAAGCAATGACTATTTCTGAGGCAAAGTCAAACTTGAAATTGACCAACATATTAACTTAAAACCATTAATAATTTGCCTTTGCAACAAATATTCTTAAAGCATCTGTTGTAGGTGGAAGTTTCTGCATCTTACTTTGTAAAGTGACACCACACTTTGGACCGTTTTGCTTTCAACATCTCAACTATAATATATAATATATATGTAACTGTTAACTGCAGCGGCACCTGTTCAGCCCCTCGCCATGAACTCGGTTCTACTCGATTCACTTTGGGTCAGGTCAGTTTTGCTCAGTGTCTGTGTGTCTCCACGCAGTGTGTCCCTCACTATGTGGGTGTGATAATGTGTGGACCGTCCGCAGCAGCTTCAACTGTTGTGTTAAAAAAATAAAATAAAATTTAAAAAGCCGTTGTGGTCTTTCCATTCGGACTTCACTACTTCCACTTACTTGCTCGCTCGCTCGCTCACTCACTCACTCACTCACTCACTCACTCACTCACTCATTCATCGGTTTGGCTAAGTGCTTGTGTAACGGTGCGCGGCCAGTTTGTTCGAAACCTCCCATGATCTGCACAGTTTCCTCTCCTTCACCTCTCTCCAGGAAGTGTTTACAAGTTCTGCCTTACCAAAAAGGCAGTTTTATCACTGCTTTCACCATTTCGTCGTATCGCACTGCGCGCTCGTATTCCTAAACAAAAGCAGTTCTCTCAAGGAGGAAATTTGCTGTCAGTCAATCCAAGTGTTAATCCACGGGCAGAATTCTGCTGACGTTAAAATCATAAGTGTGCTGTCCTCGCTTCTACCCGAACCACCGGAGAGGAAGTTCTGAGATAGCACGACTGTGGAGCGCGCTAGAAGACACGCATTGGGCCGAGACCGAGCCAACCCGCATCCGTGGAGATTGTGTGCCGAGGCTGTCCCTGTTAACAGTGAACACCAGAGGGTGCAAATTAACATCTTTCTTTGAGGCAGCGAAATAAAGCACCGAAGTTAGAGTTGTGTTTCGTTCTGTGTACTACCGTGGATGTTCACCCCGGTGCCATACTGGAAACGAGTTTCAGTACCCAACCCTAGCTATATCCACCCTGAAGGTTAATTTTGGACAATATCAGATGATTGGCTCTTTTAAATCAAAACAGAGAGCGTTGACAGAGAAGAGAAGGTAGAAATTACTCAGCCTGTAACTGAAAATATAGATGGAGGACAACAGAGTTGCTTCGTGGAAGAAGAACCTCAGCTTAGCCTGTTAGCTTTAGCTTTATCCCTGACGCTATCACCATATTAGCTCAGCGCTACACATTCTCCTCTCGTCACTGAGGTCCTCCATCCACATGACAGAGAGGGGAACGCAAAAATGACTCAGCCTGCAACTGAAAATATGGATGGAGGATCTCAGTTTACCTTGTTTGTCGCGCTAGCGCCGAGCTAATACATATAAGGCAATATAGCATCAGCGCTAGCACAAAGMCTAACAGGCTAAGCTGAGGTTCTTCTTCCATGAAGCAGCTCTGTTGTCCTCCATCCATATTTTCAGTTCCAGGCTGAGTCATTTCTACCTTCTCCTCTCTGTCAACGCTCTCTGCTTTCATTTAAAAGAGTCGATCATCCGATATTGTCCAAGCTTAACCTTCAGGGTAGGGCTGCACGGTATAAGCGGTAGGAGGTAGAAACGGTATGAAATTGACCTATGGTAAGAGATTTTCCCTCTACCGTCCTATCGTCAGTTATGTCATCGCACCAGCGTCAACGTGGCAGTGAGTGCAGCGACAACAGAGCAGGAGGAGTTGGTAGAAAAAGTTGGTGCTACGTCAGTGATTTGGACTTGGTTCAGATTTTAAAAATCGGATATTGAACAGAAAACAGTACTTTGCAAGATATGTCGAGTGATGGTAACGGCAAACAAAGGTAATACAAGCAATTTGGTTTACCACTTGAAGACGAAGCATGCGCTTGAATATGCCGAGAGCCAGAGGCTGCGCTCAGCTCAAACACCTGCACGGCCAGGCAGCACAGGAGGAGGAACCACAAAAGTGTCCCCCACTACACAACAGCAGACCTCAATTGCACAAGCTTTTTCAAAGGGTACGGTTTATGATCAATAGAGCAAGCGATGGGCTCTTGTGCAAAGATATGGTCCCTTTCCGAACAGTGGAGCGCAGTGGGTTTATAGATGGTTAAAACCCTTGATCCACGTTATGAACCTCCGAGCCCCAAGTATTTCTGCGAAACAGAAATGCCCAAACTATATTGCCAGCTCCGAGAGAAAGTTGAGAAAGAGCTTTGTGACTTTAAATATTATGCAACAACTACGGACTTGTGGTCGAGTCGCACTGTGGAGCGTTATATCAGCCTCACAGTTCATTACATTACGGATGAGTGGAAACTGGCCAGTAGGTGCTTGCAGACTTCGTATTTCCCTGATGACCATACGGGCGAGACAATAGCAGAAGGATTAAAGGATGTGTTGGGAGTCGTGGGGCCTCAAGGAACGATCTCAAGTGTGCATTACCACAGACAACGGCACAAATGTGGTGAAGGCAGTGGCGCTGAATGACTGGAGAAGACTGCAGTGCTTTGGGCACAGGCTACATCTCGCCATTGGTAGGTGAAAAATGTAACAAACTATAATTTGCATTTCCAAAACGTGTGTGCGCGCCAATTTATTTATTTTATCTGCTTTAAGTGATGTCTAAAGACAAGAAATTACATATAGCCAAATAATATGGACATTGATGAATAACATTTTTAATTTCACAATTTTACAATGTAAAATTATTCAGATGGTGGATTAATTTAATTTGGCTTGAAACTGAAAATAAGTCCATTACCTGCTAAGGACCATGTGCACGCTTAAGCCCCTTCAGGCCCCGTCACACTATAACATTTTAGGCAATGTCATGGCACAGTTTCGCCAGGGCAGAGATGGGGGAAATAAACGAAGTGGAAACTGTGTGGTCTCGGTCTCAGACTATTTAATAGAAGGATGCATGTGCAGAGAATGAGCAGAGCCGGACAGACGTGAATCGAAACGTCTGTCAAGCTCACGCTGACCCGGAAACAGGAAACAGACAATATATACATCCTGCTAACAAAATAAGAGCGTCAGAGATACCCAGGAACCAATGACATAATTACAAGTAAATGGGCCATAAGATTACATGAGTACATACAGTATCTAAAGAATCATGAGAAACAGATTATATAATGACAAGTTATCAAGAGATAAAGAACAGGACATGTCAAAGTAATGCAGTTAGGAAGTCAGAAGATATTCTTCCATCACAGGCAATTTATGCTAACTTAGAATTTTTTTTGTGTGTCTAAATTACTAATGTAAGTTATATTTGATAAATTTGTTAACATTACAGTATGTACCTTCCAGTTGATTTTATTAATTCCATCTCCAACATAGATGTCTTTTGAAATTTTCACAAGTTGGCATAAGTTGTCTAAAAACATTAGGGAGTGATGTTTCCCAGTACAATCAACAGTTAAAATAGAATTTAAAGCTCATGTCATGTCTTTGGATTCTGAGCAGTCTGCCTCATCAAAATTTCATTATTGTAACACATAACAATTAATCTTAACAATTAATCTTCTTGATTCTTCTGTTAGCAGATAACTGTATAGTATTTATATGTTTTGATGGAACAGATGTTTGATGGTCTGTGGATGAAATTTAAGTAACTTTTCTTTGTTTACAGAGAGAAGTGTGAAGGATCCTCGTGTGGAACGAGCAGATGGTGTGTGTAAAAGGACTGTGAGTGCCTTTTCATACACATGGAAAAGGAAGAGGGAATTGGCTGCTGCCCAGGCTGACCTGCACCTGCCTCCTCACAGGCTCATCACTGAAACACCAACGAGGTGGGGGTCACGACAACTTATGATAGAGCGGGTTCTTGAACAGGAGAAGGCCATATCACAGGTCCTAACAGGAGATAAAAAGACCAGATATCTGGTACCTACTTGGCAGGACATTGATGTTTGGGAATCTGTCAACAAGACCCTCAGCCCTCTCATGGAGTTCACAGATGCACTGTCTGGGGAGGAGTATGTCAGTGTGTCATATCTCAAACCTGTCCATCTGCTGAACAACACAGTTCTCCTCACTGTGATGGAGACACAAACCTGACAAAACACATGAAGATGACTATCCTCCAGTATCTTAATGAGAAGTACTCTGACCAATGATCTGCTGGACATAGCCTCATTTGTTGATCCACGCTTCAAAGACTCATACATAACAGATGACAGGAAGGACTACATCAAGACCAGAGCAGCAGCAGAAATTCAAGAACTGCTACAGATGGAAGCTGCACATACCACAGAGTCACCCCCACAAACAAGCACTGCAGCTACTGGTGAATCTGAGCAGACAGAAGCCAAGAAGATGAAACGAAGATCTCAGCCTTGCCCAGCTGCTTTGTCTGACAGAGATGCCATTGAAGTGGAGATAAAAGGCTACCTGCAGTCATTGGAGGTTGACGAAGAAACTAACCCACTAGAATGGTGGAGGCTGCACCAAGCTAATTTCCCAAGGGTAGCAAACCTTGCAAAGAAATATCTTTGCATCCCTGCCACAAGTGCTCCAACAGGAAAGGTATTTAGCACTTGTGGCAACATAATCATGTGCCACCAGTCCGCCTTGAAGCCTGAAAATATGGACGAGCTTATGTTCCTGGCAAACAACCTGTAAAAAAAGGTTAGGAACATGGGAAGCAAGTGAACTGGAAAAAATAATAAAGCTCGGCGTTTGTTTTCGCAGTGTTTTTTTTTTTTTTGTTAGTTTTGTTTGGTGTTTATTTTTTACAAATTTTTCTTAGTGAACAGTGAAAGTGTTTCTTCTTGATAATATTATCCAGTGACACTTTTACACCACAGAACAAAACCTTTTCTGTATACTTATTTATATTATCTATTTTTTGTGTGAGTTCTTTAAGAAGTTAAAAAGCTGTGTTGATAACCTTTGCACTATTTTGGAAAAAAACGCAAGCAAACAAAGTTAAGTGTTTTATTTGAAATATATTGCCTTGTGTTTATTCACTAAAAATATGTACAGTATTGTGTAAGGTTTCTCTTAAAATATCTGCAGCAGCTGCAACCTGAAAAGTTTAGTATTCAGTGGCAGTTTAACACTACAGAAGAAAAGCCTGTTCTGTGTACTTGAAATAGTTATTTCAGTTATTTAAGTTAAAAATTTAAGTTGATAACCTTTGCACTATTTTTGAAAAAAAAATGTTAGCAAACAAAGTTCAGTGTTTTATTTGAAATATATTGCCTTTTGTTTCTTCACTAAAAATATGTAAAGTGTTATGGAAGAGTTTCTCTTAAAATATTTGCAGCAGCTGAAACCTGAAAAGTTTAGTATTCAGTGGAAGTTTAACACTACAGAAGAAAAGCCATTTCTGTGTACTTGAAATAGTTATTTAGAATACCAATTTTATTTCTGTGTTAAAGATGCAGAAATTTTAGTGTTTAGTAACTTTTGTACCATTTTGGATATCAGAACCTTTTGCCAGTTTTTTGCCAATTGTCTTACAGACAATATTTTACTTGAAGTACTGGTAAAGACATCCTCCACTTTATTTTGATTTTGCTAAAAATTTGAGAAATGTTTTTGTTTGTTGAAACTGTTTTGCAATAAAAAATAAAACATTTTTTGTACTTCTGTTATGTTCATTTGCACTACAGGAAAGTTGCTGGATTTGATTAGGATTAGTTTTTTTGCTAAAGAAATGCTCTAAAAATGACATTATTTTTGCTTTTTATGATTTTATACCGCGATATATACCGTTACCGTGATAGGATTAAATTTATACCATAATATAAATTTGAGGTCATACCACCCAGACCTACTTCAGGGTGGATATAGCTTGCTAACACAGATGACCTATCCACGTCATCATTTACCCAGAATGCTTTGCGTGTAAATAAAATGGCTCAGTCCATGTTAAAATATATTTTAAAGAATTCACAAAACTGAACAGCCTACAGTATTTTTAGTCTTTATTTTACAGTTGAAATAAAGTTTTATCAAATAAAGTAAAATGTTACAACTAATCGTGGATCCCATTAACAAATAACCATCCGTTGTTCCAAATTTTTTGTATAACCTGTTCTGATTGTCTTTTGATTTCCCTCTGATTGTACAGCACCTTGTGAATCTTTTTCTATGAAAGGTGCTATACAAATAAAACTTTACTTTACTTACTATATCCTTCCAAATGCACTTAAAACCTGTCCAAACAAGCTATAAATCTATTAAATTACACACTAACAAACAATAATTACCTCCAGATTCCATGTCAGTATCGTCACAGGTCATGAGTTTATTTTCATCGCGCCGATGAACAGTCTCCGTGGCGTGACGAGGACGTTTCACATCTCCAACGACTGCCTCGTACTTTTTACTTTTACTGA
>NW_013952479.1:1975120-1977978 GCF_001266775.1 Austrofundulus limnaeus
TTTTTAAGATTTTCTTCTTCTTTGTTCTGCATGTCATTTTTGGATTTTGTGATTTGTCTTTCTTTTTCTTTGTGGTTCGTGTCTCATTTGTACCCCTTTTGGGGCCACTGCCACTATCATAAACCTCAGAGTCGCCAATATCCTCAGACTGACAATCTGAAAGGCTGTCATTAATGTAATCAGAATCAGCATCATCCCAGCCATTTTCTGTTTCCTGAAAAAGGCAAAAGAAATCAAAAAATTATAAACAGAAAATCTATAAAGCATATAAAATCAATTCCAATTCAATTTAGGTAATTGCAGAAAATATCTTTATTCAGTTTCTCCATATTTGACTCAACCCACCTGCTGTCTTTAGGTCAAAATGACTTCTGAGGCCACAGTTTTAAAACTGAGTCTTTTTGACCCAAAGGAAGCAGGAGGGTTTAAAAATGTAAAGCTTGCTTACGCAAAGCTGCACCTTGTTACCTTCAGATTCTCCAGAACACCAACTGTCTGAGTCCAAAGGGTCAAAGTTTTAATTGTTCAGTTTTTGCAACAAATATGACCAACATGCACTAATGTCCAACTCATCTGAGGTTAAACAATCAGAAAATTGTTACAGATTTCTAGTTGACGCTGAGAAATTTGTCAAAGCTCATAATTTACAAGTTTGTTATTTTTTCACCAGTAAAAACTAACTTAACATGCCTGTCACAATAACAAATTTTACTGGACTATAAATTGTCTGAGAAATTATTGCAATGGTTCCTTCTGCCCGTCACTGGTTTTTGATGAGACCTTTATAAAGCCGGTTTGTCTTTGCACAGTCCTGATCCGGCTTCTGACGTAGTACTTCACTCCTTTCCATGTACGTTTCTTCAGAGCAAGTGGCTCAGCTTCGAGGCAACGAACGCAGTCGTCCTTCTGAGGTATCTTTTGATTGGTAATGAACTGCATCAGGTGTTTTTCAACAGCAAGAACCTCTGTTTCATTCCATATATGCTTGGTTTTGGGGCGTGAGTCTGGGCCTGAGGGGAGGAAAGAGAGATTTTTTTGGTTTCTCATTTTGTTTACTTTCACCACAGTATTTAAAACTAACATTTAAAATTTAACAACTGATCTATACATATACAGTTGAATCATCTACAAACAAAAATGATTACCTTCAGACTGCATTTCTGTATTTACACACAGGTTGTTCTGCACCATTGACTGGATCTGATTATTAGGGCCAAAAATCTGTTGGGCCTCATTTTCATCCAGGTGAATCAGCTGTAGCATTGTGGAAAAATGTTTACGAAGTTTCATCAATGTCAGAGCTTTGGGGTTTTTAGCTCCACATCCATTAGCGTATTTCTGGATACAGTCTGACCCACGATAGGCAGTTGGTCCACACGTTCGTGCAAACACAAAGGGGTTGTCACTGTGGACTCCACATTTGTCACGGACTTTTATCAGAAGCTCCATAGCCGACTCAAACGAAGGCTTTAGCAAAATGGGGACAATTCTCCCAGAGCTTCCTCTGATGTCTACTCTACTGAAGAAACCGCACAAGGTTCTTTCCAAATTTGACACAGAAACGTCCAAGTCATCGAGAACTTCTGACCTTTTTCGTAACATGAAGGCCTTTACTGTTATTGATGAGACCTCTCCAGATTTCCCCCTGTTGAAAGCAATGGTCTGAGCCAGTACTACACTGGCCAGGGCAGCGTAGCTTTCTGGACAAACGTTCTCTCTGAGATTCTTCTCAGCAAGATGATAGGCAGTCTCCATGTGGTAATACAGACATTTCACATCTTCGGCAAATGGCACATTTTTTTCATTTTTCCTTTTAGAATTCTTCATACTTGTTAAAGCATGTGATGAAATGAGTCTCCTCCATTTCTTATCATGCAAAGAGAGAAAGGTTTTGCATGACCTTTGGACTTTGGTATCACCAGATTTAATGGCATTCTGCTGTACAATGCCACAGATCTTCTTTAGGTTGTAACCAAGCTTATTAGCCATTGATGGAAGGGTGTAGGTTTTCTTTTCTGAGTCATAACCTGCTAAAACTTTCACAGCAGACACCACATGATGGAAGTTGGAGGGGTCAAAGAAATCCTCCAGATTCTGCATAGGGGTGGACCTTTGGGCCTCTAGCACAAGTCTTCCCACAGCTCGAAGTTGTTGTCTTACATATTCATTCTTGTTCGTGCTGCGAACTTCATTAGCTATGTGTTCTCCAAACTGCAGAATTAATCGGTCTTCCATCACAGTTTCTGTCACCTCATCATATACCATCTCACCTAGGATGTTCTTTAACTCCTCACTTAGGTCACCACAGCTTTTTGTTAGAAGTACACACTGCGATATGACTCTTTTTCTCCCATTTGATATATCTTCCCTCTTTCCATTTGAAAAGCACCTTTTCATGTGGACACACATTGATTTTTTTCTATAGAGACCAAGACAGTGAACACACGGGACGAAGTCTGTTGATTTTGACAGTTTTCTGGGTCTTCTTTGTGCAATGAGCTCTCCCTTTCCTGTTTTTAAAACGTCCTTATTATGAGCAAAGTTTCCTTCTTTTATTAGTTTTTCCCAAACTCTTTTTCTTTCCTTGGAATTTACAGGATGCTGGAACGCCAAGGCAACTTCAGCTTTGTCACTGTGAACTTTTGAAAGATGTCTTGACATTTTGTACATGGGTTTCGAACAAAACAAACAGTAATTCTTCTTGTAAGAAGGCCCTTCTTTCTTATTTGGTTTTGATACCACCACTGTTTTTAAGATTTTCTTCTTCTTTGTTCTGCATGTCATTTTTGGATTTTGTGATTTGTCTTTCTTTTTCTTTGTGGTTCGTGTCTCATTTGTACCCCTTTTGGGGCCACTGC
>NW_013952479.1:1979547-1981811 GCF_001266775.1 Austrofundulus limnaeus
TTTAATTTGGTTGGTTACTGAAACTGTACGACAGTCAACACATTATGAGTTAAAGTAATCATTACAAGCCATAGAAAAGAATCAACAAATTACCAGAAAAGACAAAATGGCTCTTAGAAATTTGGTGTTTTGTCAGTTACCTCATCTTCTTGCAGCTTATTTTGTTCTTCATCACTGGAATCCATCTTCAACAGGAAGGTGAAACATATTTTCATTAAGTGGTGAGTTTTGTTATTAACCATAMYTATGAAAAGTTAAWCAGAAGTTAGACCACAAGGTAAAACTTTTAACCCACCTGCCAATCACCYTCTGAAGGCAGTGACTTCAGCTTAACAGAGGAACATAAAAAGGTCAACATAAAGAAAACTGTGCAAAATTACATTAAACATTTAAATATGGCATATACTACGGTAGGTGCAAACAAAATAACCATATTACTGCTTCAAACTTACAAGCTTATCAACGTTTTCCAATTGATTAAGTAGTTGTTCACGTAGATTTAAAATTAAGGAAAGTTTTTTCTCACTGTAAGTCTGAAAAAAGACAAAAATGAAAACATTTGTGTAGTATACAAGTACAAATCCACAGTGTTCTTTTTTAAAGCTCTGGGGCCTCACGCATAAAGGACTGCGCAGCTTTCACACTAAAATTTGACGTACGGACAAATTTAGAAATGTGCGCCGCACCAAAATATTCAGATGTATAAATCCATGCGTACGCATGTTCCTGCGCACCTTTCCTTTATACATCCCAATGAACGTGGAACTTAGCACACGTGAGAAACCTCCCCTGACACGCCTCCATTTAAATATGTAAAATAGATGTAAATGTGTCCAGCGTGTGAGATTCTCCTCAGATTTCTCTCTGTGGGATCAGAAATGATTTTTAGATGCAGGGAAAATATAAATTAAATGGAGAATAAGTGATTAAACTGTCTAAATAAGTAGTGGAGTGTCATTGTTTTATGTGGAGCATTCGCACGGGATAACCAAAGCCTGAGATTTTCCTGAAAATTACAGACATTTCCCGAATGTGATATTAAAGCCTGGTTAGTTGTTGTATATTTAGTTGAACACAGCGTTGAACGGACGTTAAAAAACTAAACTAAACTAAAAGCAAACAAACAAAAAAAAAACCATCCCGTTATCCACTTTTTCCTCTCTCCTTTCCTCCTGCGTTACAGCAGGCGCTGTCATCTCCACGGACCCACACCCCACTGCCACATGCGGGTACGAGTGGTAGCTTACGGATTTTTAGCAAAAAAATATAGATTTTTGAGGCTCATTAGACAGGTAAATGTCCAAAGGGGTTGACACATATGACCACGTTCCCAGCTGGCGAGGGTGCGTGCGCGCTTGGCATGAGAATCTACCCAAAGCGCAGCTGCTGCGCTCCGGCCACAACTCAACTCAGCTTCAGCCAGAAGGTTACACACAGAAAAAAACAATTATTCTTACCGTACAGTGAGCCACCATTTGCATCTGATTTTGCTCCCTCTCTTCAGCCTTTTTTTATTTTATTTACTTATTTTGTGCCGCATGTAATGTGTTGGGTTTTTCTGGCCCGGGACCCAAAAGGTTTTCAACTATGTGACAAAAATAAAACCAGTTTACAGACTGGGCTGAGGTTCTTTTGATCATTTTTAGACTGATCTATTTTCTTATCTGAGGTTAAATGATTTTCAGTCCCGGGGTTCAGTTTCATGATCGTTCGAGTTTAAACAATAAAAACTCAAACTCAAAAGAAATCTGACACTGTGTTCAGGCGCTCCTTACATCCAGAAAACACAACAAAGTCATATTTCTGTGGATTCAGGTCAGCTTCGTGACTTTGTGAGTTAAAACTGTCAGCTGAAAAACTTTGCTTGGCTGCCGCACTTTCTCACGGCAGGTGAAAAGTGTGCGTAAATATACGCACACTTTCAAGCAACGTTGGTTTTTATACATCACAATGTGGGCGTAGAACTTGGCGCACGCAAATTTTTACCGCTTACCGTTTATACATGAGGCCCCTGTAAAGTAATTAAAATGTTCATATGATTCAAAAAACAACCTACAGTGGTGTGAAAAAGTGTTTGCCCCCTTCCTCATTTGCTGTTTTTTTGCACGTTTGTCACACTTAAGTGTTTCGGAACATCAAACCAATTTAAACAATATTCAAGGACAACACAAGTAAACACAAAATGCAATTTGTAAATGAAGGTATTTATTATTAAAGGAGAAAAAAATCCAAACCATCATGGTCCTGTGTGAAAAAGTGATTGC
>NW_013952479.1:1982607-1984383 GCF_001266775.1 Austrofundulus limnaeus
GCAATCACTTTTTCACACAGGGCCATGATGGTTTGGATTATTTTCTCCTTTAATAATAAACACCTTCATTTACAAATTGCATTTTGTGTTTACTTGTGTTGTCCTTAACTATTGTTTAAATTGGTTTGATGTTCCGAAACACTTAAGTGTGACAAACATGCAAAAAAACAGCAAATGAGGAAGGGGGCAAACACTTTTTCACACCACTGTATATCCACCTCTAGACTCCTGAAATGTTTCAGTAGAATTGTCAAAAATGTTTTGTGTCGTCAAAGAACAAGCTCTTACACCAAGATGAGCCTATTCAGAACTACTTGTTCCAATTATTAAAATAAAGAGCTCATAACTAATATTTCATTCTTGGACATGTAAATGAATCACAGTTGCTACTATGTACAGAACATATACCTGGAACATACTACCAATACTTAAAATGTTTAAAATTAGCCAATAATCTATTTTAATTCAGAAGCATCTCAATGACTTTTTGTTGATGTAAATGAGGGGATGTAATGTAAAAAGTTGTAAACCTCTAAAGAAAAGCTCTAGTCTGAAATAATTTAAAGTCAGTGTTCAATTCAATTCAAATTCAATTCAAAAATACTTTATTGATCCCAGAGGTAAATTTTGTGTCGTGTTTGATGGTAAAATCCTCAACAATGGAGGAATATTTACCTCCAGTGACGGCTGTTTATTGACATGAACAGCTGAGGTCGACTCACTGGAAGCTCCTGAAATAAAACATAGACAACTAAGTAGACAGTTAAAAAAACATGTAATGCATTGCTGGATTATTAAGCCAACCAATGCCTATCATACCTGCTTTACCTCAAACATTCAGTTCATAAAAAAACAAACTACATAAAAAAAACTAAAATACTGAGGTTCAGGACAAAACTCCAAAATCCAGGATGATTGAATCCTCAACGACTGATGCTAGATGACAAACAGCAGTTTAAAATAAAAATACATTTTACCATTGCTACCTGAAGAAGACGGCCACTGAGGATGCTCCTGGGAAGTGGATGAGTTGTAGCTCTGAGAGGATCCATCAACACCAGTCAACTCCCCACTACTTCCTCCATATGCAGCCTGAGACATATTCAGTCCACACGATGGAAAATTTACAGACTGATCTTGATCTGGTACGGCCTGACTGAGTAACTGAGCTGGGAAAGTTTTATAAGGGACGTTGGCTGGTGGAGGAGGGAAATGCTGGGAGCTACAAGGCTGTGGTCCTTGGTTTGGTTGGGGAAGAGGTACCGGGGACATTGTTTTTCCCCGGCTTGTTGATCCCGGCATCGATGAAGTGTGAGGGGTTTGCTGAGAAAAAGACATCAGTTGAGACTCAGCGGGGATAGAAGTGTTGTGCAAAATCAAGTTGTTCAACGTGTGATCTGTTGTTAGTTATGCAAATTTAGAGTATTTTTATTTGGTCAATAAAATATTTTTAGATTCAACTAAAGAAATGTGAGCAATTTTTGTCTTTCCAAAAAGCAACTGAACTTGTGGGACTATTCTCTAATTAAACAATAATTAAACTGTATTAATCTTTCAAAAATGAAACGATGTCTACTATACTGATGTTTATGAATGAATGAAAAGTGGCTCAAGGGTACTGGGGTAGTTTTGGGAAATCTATTTGAGTGCAGGTTCTGCAAACTTTGAATTAAAAAACTACAAGTATAAGGCAAATGTTACAATTACTATTCTTAGAAAAAAATTATTCAGATTAGTCAAGACGTATAACTAGCTTGTAGTATCAAGGTCATACCT
>NW_013952479.1:1985383-1987869 GCF_001266775.1 Austrofundulus limnaeus
AGGTAGTATTCTGCTCTGTTTCTCCAAATTAAATTAAACCATTAAACCAAGACAAGTTAGAGACAAAAGATGAGCAAATCGTGAAAAACCAGCAGGGAATTATTTGGCCCAGTGATTTATTAGTGTTTTTAATTTAAAATATTGTGTTCTTCATGGTTGGTCTCAACAGATTTGGTCTGCCAATAGTTGACTAAGTTACTCTTTAATCAAAAGCAACGCTACACAAAATCTTTCTTTTGATCAGAATAAATGTTTTCGTCTGAGACAACAGGAACCGCTGCAGCTCTTAGCTGCTAATGAGCTAAAACTGCGAGATATTTCTATGTTTTTCACGTTAACGCCTCAAAACAACAACAGCTGCAAAATTAACAAGCTTGTAAAGATGAAATGCATTTAATGTTCAGTAGAATGAGCCGTGAAAACATACCTACGGGCATTTGAGGCAGTCCTTTTCTTCACAACAACACAGGCATAACATGCCAACGTGACTTTTCATTTCCGTGTTTTCGTTTTTCAAAATAAAAGCATATTTACTATAACTTTTCAAAGAAGCGTGAAAATACCAACTTAAAATTTTGGATGATTTGAAAAACCCCAATTTCTATGTATTTATTAGCAGCCTCGACAAAAATAAAATGATTATCAACTTTGCTCAAAATGACAAATATTAAAGAATATAAAAACATGATGATTCTACATGTAGAGGGCCATAACTTTGGAAAACAACCAGTATAATCCAGCTGTTTTTAGGATGTTGTGCTACTGAAAAATTTTAAGCCAAAAAAACATACACCTTCATTTAAACAGGTATTCTGCATCAGGCATTGCTCCAGTTATATAAAACACACAAACACTTTTTTTTCAGGGTTTAAAACTAGATTCTAGAAAGTATCAATAACTTTGTAATAAAGTAACTGTTTATTTGGTGGGGTAATACAAAGATCCAACTTTAAAGAGATTTTTAAAAATCTCACTACATTTACTCCTCAAGCCAAAATATCTTTATATGCTTAAGATAAATGTTTGCACATTATCTCCAATTAGCTGCAATCAAGCTAATGTGTAATTTATATGAATTATTCTGAGAGCTTTCAATGAAATAAATAAACTACAGTAAACAATCTAGTAAAAAAACACATTTAACTTTTAGTAAACCGTTGGAGGACATTCAGGCTGTTGTTTAATTTGTTTTAAAGGCACCAGTATTAACATTTTAAGAACTCTGGCTTTATAGAAATAGACAAAAATTCAATGCAGTGAGAAAAAAAAAACAATAAAAGGAAAGAAGTTCCACAAAATATTTTGATCCACTGACACGTTTTTATACAGAAAATTGTTTTGGTTTATTTTTTCCTGGTGTTTTTGGGTTCGACTTCCTTTGAGAGACACTTTGATTTTGTAAAGCTTGGATCCGGTTTCTGGCGTACTCCCTTAAGACACTTTATGAGCGGTTCTTCAGGCCGTGTGGCTCAGCCTCAATGAATGCAGTCAGCTTTCGAGGGGATCCTGAGCTCTTCAGTGAAACTCATCGAGTGCTTTTCTTTTTCATGTTTCGTTCCATTTATGGTCAACTCTGTGATTCAAGTTTGTTGGAATAAATAAAAAAGAAATTTCTTAAATTTAATAAAGTAAGGCATACTTTGATTCCATGATAAACTTATAAACAAGGAAAGCAACAAAAGATAGAGGTTCTGCTCATAATTACCATGAATGACATTTCCTTTTCGTTTGTTGGACATGTTGGTCGGTACTTCATGGTTTTGTTGTGAATTAGGATTTGAGGACCTAAACCTTGAACCGGAGTTCGACTGTGACGCTCTGTAGAAACCTGCTCTTTGCTTGACGATTGTACTCTCACTGAAAACAAGAAAAAATATGAAGAATTTCATTAAAAATCTTTCTAATGCAAGAAAACACATCACTAAGTTTACAAACTTTTGATTCAGCATGTCTAAAGCTCAGTCAGTTTTACAGATATTACGCTAACATTTGGTGTGGTAGTAGCAGAGAGTCATCCACTAACCGTCCTGTGAGAAAACACACACCGCTCAAAATCACACATAATGTCGTTTTCAAGATTTGACCAAAATAGTGATAACTTTGTAATTCTACTACACAAAAGGATGATTCATGCTCTAAACTTGGGCATAAACTACCTTTTATTTTCTTAATATTTTGAGCAATGATACTGAAACACTAATACCGCAGTAGACAAACCTAAACTCAAAACATGTCACATTTTTCAGAATAGTCATATTTAATGAGTAAAAATGAAAATAAAAGAGTGAATTAAAGTGGAAATTTAAAATGATTCATTGTCTTCTTCATTCAGTAAACCTAAAAACTGAACCGTGAAAATCCTAATAGGTTTATTTATCACGTTATTGTGTTAATAATAAAACACTAGGCTTTAAAGCAGAAAATTGAACAATTGCCCATAATTTAAAGGGATCCAGGATCAGTTGTAACATTAGACTATATATATA
>NW_013952479.1:1988869-1992186 GCF_001266775.1 Austrofundulus limnaeus
GGTGCTTCATGACCCATAATTGGGTCCCAAGCCCAACTTTGGGAACCAAAGTGCACTGGTTCCCAAACTTTTCAGCTTTTGACCCACAAAATAACAGTGGCAGAGACCTGTGCCCCCAACTGTTTTTGGATGATAAACATTTGTATCAGGTCAACTAAAGACGGGCATAGTAACTATTTTTATACTACATTTATCCATTTTAAATATACTAACCTCAATCAATTGTAACAACTAAGGCAAAAATGTAATTAATTCAGAAAATCTTTTCAGGACCCCACCTTGAGGTTTTGGGACCCCACTTTGGGTCCCGACCCCAACTTTGGGAAACACTACTCCAGAACACCACTACTGTCCGAGTCTAAAGGGTCAAAGTTTTAATTGTTCAGTTTTTGCAACAAATATGACCAACATGCATTAACGTCCAACTCATCTGAAGTTAAACAATCAGGAAATTGTTACAGATTTCTAGTTGGCTCTGAGAAATTTGTCAAAGCTCATAATTTATAAGTTTGTTACTTTTTTCACCAGGAAAAAATGACTAATCGTTTCAGTAGGCCTGTCACGAAAACAAATTTTACTGGACGATGAATTGTCTCAGAAATTATTGCGATAAACGATAATGATGTCGGAGATCAGTTTAAACTAATATAATGATATAACAACCCCTGTTTATGGAATTTCACATT
Source organism: Austrofundulus limnaeus (assembly GCF_001266775.1). Lineage (NCBI taxonomy): Eukaryota > Metazoa > Chordata > Actinopteri > Cyprinodontiformes > Rivulidae > Austrofundulus > Austrofundulus limnaeus. The sequence continues at coordinate 1,989,556 of NW_013952479.1, forward strand.
AAAATTTACATAGCGTAAAAAGACAAAACAACTGTCAGCAATCCCAAGGTGTGGCAGGGTGCCCTGAGCATGTCCTGAGGCATCAGCAGCTGTGTGAAGGCATCAGAAAACTGAAGATGCTCCTCTGGCTAAAGGCCTGTTTATGGGCTCTCATGCTACAGAAGTTAGCGACCGTGCACCTGGTGAATACCTGATGCCAGAGTTCACTTCTCTTTTATGCTAAGAGGTAGAAAAGAGGGAGAAATGAAGAAAACAAACAAGCATGCAAATGAAAATTATTGCTCTCATTTTAATTTGTCAGATGATTAATTGATTTTATGCTGACAGGCCCTACATTTCAGCTCTAATATTGTTTTTTATGACAATGAAGATGTTTTTAATGATGACTCTGACCTGTAAATAAAGAAAAGATTTAAAAAAAAAATTAAAAAGTACCTACCTCTGATTTAAATGGTGAAACTGTCTCCTCAAGTGCGTATGACATAATGTTTTGGTTTATCACAGAACAGCAGTGAGAAACAATCTACTTAAACTGAAAACAAACAATAAAAAAAATTATAATTTCACGAGACTGCACTTTGAATATTCATTGTTTAAAACCTTATAAATACCAAAACAATCAACAATTGATAAAAATGATCATCTAATATCTCTAAGAATAAGAGTGTTGAAGTTAAATAAATTTATTTATAATTTTTAAAACAAACATTTAACTTTTTTCTCAAGACAACATAAGAAATTTTAGTAAATTTGTGATGTTTTTTATTACAACGGTTCTAAGTTTCTTGTTTTAATGAAGCACACTGGTTTATTAGTTGAGTTAGATTATTTGTTTTGCTTGTTTCAATTATCAATTAAATAAACAGCAGCAATCCAAACAAAACTTATAAACTGCTCATCTGGTTGCTTGGAACAAAAATATAGAAATTAGAGGAGACTCAAATTGTCCTGAACACATCAACTCAGCTTTAAACGGACTAAATATTATTGTAAATAAGCTACATGTAAAATAAATAGTTTCAATTACCATGACGTCTTTGTTAAAGTTGTTGCTTTAAATGTATTAAACGATTCATAATATGATGTCACCTGGCTAGCTTTAAATTTAGTCTGAATAACGTAATAAAATGTGTTTTAATATCAGAGTCCACAGGACTTTGTTACTTTCAAAAGGTCTTTTAACAAGCTGATGACATAAACTTCCTCCCAACTTTACCTTCAGCTAGCTAAACTGAGCTAGCTGCTAACACATTAGCCGTGATATGTTTAATTCTTCTGAGACCTTTAAACGAGTCAGAACGATCATGTTGTGATGAACTGGTTTGTAATACATGTATTTAATATAGTAAGTGTTTAGTAAATTATTTGAGTAGTGAAGCATACCTCTGGATATCTCAGGTCGTTGCTTACGTCACAAAAGTACCGTAGCTGACATGAGACTTCCGGTTTCTCCTTCATAATAAGAGCACGGAATTTGCTGAACCTGAAACTGATGGCCAATATGTGGAAACTAATCTAAGCAAAATGCCAACTTAAAGCTAAAAGAGACTTGCTAAAAGTGCTAAAATGTCAACTAAAATGATAAAACACCAGCTAAAATCAAACAGGCATTTTCCTCACATCTTTGAAAACAATTGAATGATTTTTTTTCGATTCAAAAGAAAAAAAATCAACAATCAGAAAAATATGTCAATATTTATTAACAGTTTAATCCATCACAAAGCAAAATATTAATTAATAGTTCCCTGATGCCACATTGTATTTTTAAAATTATGTAAAAATATAAAGAATTGTGTTATAAACATGCAATCAAAATCAAGGAGCCTTCCACATCCATCCATCCATCCATCCATCCATCCATTTTCTGTACACGCTTCTTCCTTTTCAGGGTCGCGTGGGGAGCCTTCCACATTCTAATTCTAATTTTTCTCAAGAACTAAATAAAAAAACTACAATGAAATATGCATTTATAAAATTAATATATCAAGAAAGAATATAAAAGTTGAATGTCTTTATGAATGGATAATTTTGCAGCCATTTAAACTACATTTAATTTTGTTTTAATATTTTTTAATTTATCCTGCAGGCAATCAAAGGGAAACTAATCTAAAATATTTATGTCCATTAGATGCAATTTTCACAAATTAAATATAAACCACATGGACATAATTTTAAAACCTAAAACTAATAACAGAAATCAAATAAAATTTTTGTGCATCTGAACCCCATTTTGTATACCTATAACAGTGATGAGCATCAGAAATGAAGTTTACAGATTTTAACTTCTGCAGCATCTCCAGCGTTTCCAATACAAAAATAAGGAAACAGTTTCTCAGTGAAAGTGTCTCTGTGAGTGTAGATGAGACTCATGTCTTCAGAGTTGTAGAAGGACACCTCCCCCCTGTCGTAGTCCAGCTGGACTCTGATCCTCTGGAGACTCTTCTTCACTGAGACAGTTTTACCAGCACCATTAGTATATCTTCCATCTCCATGACATAAACACCAGATTCCATATTTTGGTGAAAAAAATCTCTCTCCCTTCCTGTCGACTGACTCTTTAACCAAACCAACAGTCCAGCGAGGATGATCTCCCACCTCCACCTCCCAGCTGTGTTTCCCTGAGCTGAAGCC
>NW_013952479.1:1993186-1993598 GCF_001266775.1 Austrofundulus limnaeus
CCAGCTGGACTCTGAACCTCTGGAGACTCTTCTTCACTCTAAGAGTTTTACCAGCACCATTTGAATATCTTCCATCATCATGAAACAAACACCAGACTCCATATTTTGGTGAAACTAATATCTCTCCCTTCCTGTCGACTGATTCTTTAACCAAACCAACATTCCAGTAAGGATGATCTCCCACCTCCACCTCCCAGCTGTGTTTCCCTGAGCTGAAGCCCTCAGAACCAAAAATGGTGGAACCATAAGTGTTTCTCTCTGGATTGTCAGGAAGCTTCTGCCATTTGTCTCCATATCTCACACTGGTCAGATCATCAGACAGACAGAGCCATCTGTTTGCAGTGTTTGGGTCCAGAATGACGGGACTGAAGTGGACCTGGTCCTTCATCTTGACCCAGACTCTGAAGGACAG
>NW_013952480.1:0-2518 GCF_001266775.1 Austrofundulus limnaeus
AAATATATGTTTATTAAATAAAGTCTAATGTTACAACTAATCATGGATCCCTTTAAGAGTTTCAGAGTCTCACAGCTTCTGGAACGAAGCTGTTTCTCAGTCTGAAGGTTTTGCACCTGATGCTCCACAATCTCCTTCCTGAGGGAAGCGGGACAAAAAGTGTGTGTGCTGGGTGGGAGTGTTCCTTCCTGATTTATTGAATGATTGAGTAATCGAATGGAAGAAATTTTAATCTAATAAACCATTATTTGACAATGTATCGTAAGTCGATTAATTMTTTGCATCCCTAATTAAAACCAATAAGCACAGCCATCTAGATGAGAACACCATATWGAACTCAATGCTGAAATGAAAACATCGTCCACCCTCTGAGTCCATTTGCTTTCATGTTTTTATTTCTACCTGAGTGACTGACAAACAAAACCATGCCTACCATGTCCTGCCTGGCTCCTGGTTACTGTCTCCTGACTCAGGAAACACATTATAGCTTGGAGCCATTAACAGAGAGAGAGGTGGGGGAGCGAACCCGTGATAATATGGCCTTATCAGTACACCTTTAACAGCACCCAGAACACACATCGTAGAATCACTTCCAAGAATCACAACAGATGTTGAGGTACATTCCTTCCTATGAGCCTCTCCCTGCATCTCTTCCACTTGCAGAACCTCTTCAGTGAACAATGCTTCAGTTTAAGGCCTATGATCACCACTGCCAAATGTAAAAAAGTAATAATGATTTTGGACGTGTCAATGCATTTGTTTACCTGTAGTGTTGGCAAAATATCTCATGAAGCAGAAGACAGATTTTATTAAACTCTCAAAGTAATCACTGGATTGGGAGACAACCCCATTAAAGACAACAGCTAAAAGATKTTTGCAAAAACATAAATGGCTATAAGTCAGTATTTTAAAGATACTGAGCTATTATGAGAGTCACTTATTAGGAAGAACAAGTGCCAAATTTCTCATGAAAGTCTGCTCACTGTGGCAATCCCTACAGAGGGGATGGGTAATATACTGAAGTGACTGCACAAGATTTATTTTTAAAAACTCTAATTATTGGAGACAATTGTGTCTGTTCATGTTATTAATATTAACCCATCCATCCNTTAAATGCATTAGTTTTAAGCTTTATTTTATTTTGAATAAACAGAGTTGATTAACTGTGTTTTATTCGATTTTGGCTGGAAAGTTTGTTTGTGGTGAAAATTGCTTTTTGGAGTGTAATACCTTCAATCAACCAGCAGATGTCGGCGTTGCAAAGGAAAACACCTCAGCCTGACTTACCTTTGAGTGACAGCAGCACCGTGTGCTCCTGTCCAATGCCGGAGCGTCTTAACAGGAAATCTCGCCTTCAATGCACTCCTTCAGAATAAAAACGGCTGTCCGTTTTTAGAGTGCAAAAGTTATCAAATGAAACAAATGAAACACTTTTGACTACAATCCGTCGTATTTAAACCACAGTTTACAACACAGCGTTTCGAAAATCGACAAGCGATAACTTCTCACTACGCTAGCGATAACAGCTTATCTTTAAGCTGACGGGGTGAACCAGAAATTCCGTGTGTCACCTTAAACTCTGTCCGTCTTAGCGGCTCGGAGTTTAAAACTGCTCGAAAAAGGCGTTTAAACACCCCCAAAGTTCTCTGAAGCAGTTCAAACGACAGTTCGCAGTGTAATCGGTTGCTCAAGGCGCCGAAACGGCTCTTGTAGCCGTGAATCGAGACGTTCCGTTCGGATTATCCGTCCCGGAAGTGGTTGGAGCTAACTATTTAGCCCCGTGTGAATGCTAATTCCTTCCTCCTCACGTCTTTATTTTCAATGAAATATGTGTAACAAACCGAGTGGACAACTCGATGTGGTGTTAGCGGAGTTATGCAAATAAAAATCATAACCTGCCTTCACAGATTAGATTTTAAAAACTATATATAGCGTTCGCTATGATATAGAAACTAAGGCGAGTCACTATCTGGCTGTGACGTCATCACCTTGAGAAGCCGTGAAATGCTTATTTTTCAAGCAGCATTTAATGTTAAAACCTTATTAATACCACAGAATGACAGAATCACAGCAAAATCTGCAGTTTTTGCAATAATCTGAACACCTTCAGTTATTAAGGGTCTTATAACATTACTCTTTTTGCCAACATGAGAAAGTAATATTTTTTACTACTTTCATAATGCACAGAAATATTTTTTCATGGGAAAAATATTTAAATCAGAGTTCACCATTCAGGAATCCTGTATGGGAAGTACGGGCCACCAATATGTAGGAATGAGTTACTTATGCAAATAAGCTCACCTTACATCTTCCCATAACTAAGTTATGAGAGTAAATTTTACCAAGGTTTTCCTCATTACTTTAATATTTGTCTGTGCAAAGTGAAGTGACACAATGAGGGAACTCAGACTGGTTCAAGTTGATTCATAAAAGATTATGCAATCATTTATTCACACAAATTGAACAAAATCATAAATTACACCTGATTGTGAGCTTCCTACTAAGAGTCTAAGTAAAT
>NW_013952480.1:3518-5779 GCF_001266775.1 Austrofundulus limnaeus
GGTGAATGCCACAAATTCTCCTAAATCACTCGTACGCACAATTTAAGAACAAATCTGTGCGTACGAACGGTTCTTGCATGAGGCCCATTGTTCCTGCCTTCTCTCAGGCCTGTCCGAGACCTGCTTTGAGGCAGTAACTCCTGTTTCTTCACTCGAGGTGACCCCTACACTATGTAACTTTTATTACCGCACACCCACCAAATATCCTTAAAGTTCCCAATTGTGACATTAGCTGGAAGAGGTTGATATTCAACTAACAAAGTCCTACTCTCCTCAGATGCTGGATCCCGAAAAGTCACTGAATGTAACTTCTAGCCATCCATTGGTCGTCTAACATTAAACATCATCCGATAATTATCACACTCAGATATTCCCACAAACCTACCCACACTACCGTGTGTCTCGTTCGAGCAAAAACAAGTACTTGCTCTACTAACTGGAACATCTAAATAATCAAGACCTGTCATTTGTCCTAGATCATGTCCGTCAACTAAATTGATATAAGGTAATGCTGTCAGCCATGTACAGTTCTTCCTCGGCACAAATAAACCCACTGATATAGACGACCAAATATCTGTTGCTGCCTGTTGCTGATAAGCTAACCAGGATAATGCATAATTTTGACAATCAGAACTCAATGGCTCAGGTGTTGTTTCCAAAACAGCCAGCCATGTGCTTGGCGTTGGAATTCTTACCACACATGGGCACCTGTTATGGGTTGTCAATCGCACTGAATGAGTTAATTGTTGGAACCACATGTTCCTACTTGCCCATGGGTCAGCAATTTGCAAAGCCGAAGAATCAAACCCAAATGCCTTCCATTTTGCTTCACATCGGCATATTGCGTGAACATCAGCTTTTACTTCATCTGGTACATTTTTCTGACTAAATGTCTCGCTGTTAATGTCCTCATCAATTTCCTCAGTGTCCTGCGGTGCCTCTACATTGTCCCATACCCAATCAGGTTCTCGGGTAGGCAATCTGAAAACCTTCTTGACATCATACTTGTCAATTGAAGTAAACTTAGTCTCTACAGGCGTCGGAGATGGTTCAGTCATAAGAAACCTGGTTGTCATGTCTTTACCCACAGCATCAGATATTTCCAGCATGGAGGCTAGTTTTATACAGTAGTTGGAACAGATGTACTTGTACCTTCAGTCTCTACCCACTGGGGGGTGGGTTTCAGTGGAGTTGTACTTTCTTCCGAGGTCAAAGGGGATAGCGTCAAAGTCTTCTTCGTTATGACCTCCTCGTATACCTTTTGTTTAGTGTTGACACTTTGGTTCCGTGCTAACATAAGAACCCTTCTCACCACAGCTGTAGGTCCATTGGAAAGTCTAATCAGCTCAGGTGTATGATCAAGATAAATGGACTTATATTCTCCTTGGTCCTCTATGTTAATGGATCTGATACAAAGAGAACAATCTCCCTCTATTACATTTGTCTTTGCATCGTTGAGCAGTGTATATTTTCTGGGACGGACAGGGTCCAACAGATTAACAAGTTTCCCATGGTTATCAATCCACATGGGTCTAAAATGTGTCTCTAGTTCTGGTACCGTTTTGGCCTGATCCTCTGGCGACTAGGCTGTGGTCTGCTTGGTACGACCGTTCTTCTCATATTCCTCTGAATGTTGTCGTGCCCTCTGGACTCTCAGTTGGACCCTGTTCTGGTGAGGAAGGCTCTGATGTACCTGGTGCATGTTGTAGGTCAATGGTGTCAAACCTTTCCTGTTCTTTGGTTGGGAGATCCTCCCTAGCACTGTTGAGGTCAGGCACATGAGCTTCAGAAATGTCTGGGCCATCATCAGGCTCAGTTTGAAGTTGGTTTTGTCTGTCCTGGTTTTGTCCATTCTGTTGTGTCACACCCTTCACGTCCTCTCTTGGTTCTTAAAGGATGTCGTCTTTTGGTGCTTTAACACAATGCGACAGATGATACCATGTAGGAGAACCTTTGACTTGAACTTCTGTCCCTGTGCTACATACCACTTCAAATGTCCTTCGCATCGTTCGTTGAACCATTTTCTCATAAACACCTTTACAAAAACTTTGTCTCCTGGCTGCAGAACATCTCTTTTTTGTTATGTGGTTTTGTCCAACACCTCTCCTTATTTTTGCCTGTCAATGACATATGTAGAAATGTTCCTATGTACAGTCACTAATGTAGAGGTAACCCTGGTGAAAAAAAACTTTTCTATTGTTTATTTTCTTTGTCTTTGATTTTATTTTTTACACTTATAAGAAGAAAATCATTTTAAAGTG
>NW_013952480.1:6779-14403 GCF_001266775.1 Austrofundulus limnaeus
CTGTTCATATATCTAAAAATAAATTACTTTATTTTGAGAGATTTGTTCAGGTCACAAGTTCCTTTTCACATTCATGATCAGAGGGGTGTTTCATTATATCTGATTTCATTTCTGCAAGATCTTGTGGAACATGACTTTTATGGGATTAAGCTGGTATTAATCTCATGAAGCAAGGGTTCTTACAATTTTGGTGGAGAATGCGGGCAGAAAAATGCTAATCTGATTAATGAAATATGAATCTGTATGAATCTGAAAAATTAAAAAATTAATTTTTCACGTTGGCATGAGAATTTTTTTTTTTAGTGTAAAACGGCTTGGCTTGGTGTTCAGAGTACAGTTTTGAGGAGCTGCAGACCTTGATTCTGTTAGAAATCTGTTTATCTTGGCTATAAGTTGTTTTTTTAGAACCCGCTGAGGTTCTGTGGTTCTGTGCCGCCGCGCGCAGAGGTCCGGTTCTGGTTCTGCTCGCCGCTGCGCGCAGACGGAGGTTCGGTTCTGCTGGAGTCCTGCGCTGACAGGCTCTGGTAAGCAGTAACCGTGTTTTCGCTTGAGAAGCGATATTGCATGCATGTACTCATATCTGTATGAATGAGTGAAAATAGGGTCCCTTTGTAAATCCAGTTTGTTCGTACCGACGGGTTTTTAGAACATAATCTGGTCTGGCTTACGTGCGTAATGCAATGCGCATACGCGTAAAAGTAACCAGTTGAACTCCATGACAAAAAGCTTTAAGATCGCAACTTAGAAGCTGTCAGCACGGTTTATATAATAAGTAAACAAACGTGAGGGAGTTAGCGCCGTTGGAGGCTAAGAAACTTAATTGTTTGTGCCGAGGCGTTATTCAGACAAGACTGTCTGATCCACTGCTGTGTGGAATAGCACTGCTAGTGCTAACAGGGAGCTAAGCTGTTTACTCAGCGTAAATCTGCCGCGAGCAGAAAGTGTCTTGCCCTGTTGTTCCGTGAGAGTCACGGGTCAGCTCATAAATCGTGTGCCTTGTGTTGGGTTGCGTGAAGCTGAGTAATTTACGCTGTTGGAGCGTAAAAGACGGAGGTTTGGCTCCGTGTTGTTGGCTAGCTGCTAGTTACTGAACTAGGTAGCCGCCATCTTGACGCGCAGGTAGCGTGATAACGTCATTACGTCACGACGTACCTGCGTCACAACGTGATTTCCCCCGAGGGAGGGGTGAAGAGTCACGGGTTCTTTTCAAAGCTGTGCAAGAGTCGACATCTGCTGGTTGTTAGTGGTAATTACACCCTCAGAAAAGCTGAAATTGTTTTANCTGATTTTAAGAACAGTGCAAAAGTTACTAATTTCTTTCCTTCCTCCTATTCTTAAAACCTAAATCTTTACCTTTTTCTCTCTTATTTACTTAAAACTTAGTAAGCAGTGTGCCGTAAATTACACCACCTGAAATTTACTGTTTATGTCAACTCTGAGTGGAATTTTTGTGCCGTTATAGTCATTTGTGTTTTATTCATATAATATTTTAAGAAATGTTTGTATGTTTATCCTGTTCATATATCTAAAAATAAATTACTTTATTTTGAGAGATTTGTTCAGGTCACAAGTTCCTTTTCACATTCATGATCAGAGGGGTGTTTCATTATATCTGATTTCATTTCTGCAAGATCTTGTGGAACATGACTTTTATGGGATTAAGCTGGTATTAATCTCATGAAGCAAGGGTTCTTACACTAAGTACTTTACATATGTCCTCATTTCATCTTCCAACAAAGACAAACTTGGTCCCTTTCCGCTTGTTCACAGAACAGGTGTGGGCATTTGTCTACCTGTGACCAGTTCATGATGTGGCATCCGTACTGTAAGTCACGAAGTCCACTGGAACGACATGCCATTAAAGCAAGTGGAAGTGCAGTCACCCAATTCAAACCAGTGTGTTGACAGATTTTTTACCAGGCGGTTTTTTAGCACCCCATTCAATTTTTCGCAAATGCCTTGGCTTTCTAGATGATGAACAGATCCAAGGCATTGTTTAATTCCTAACTTTTGTAGGATCAGTTTTACAGTTTTATCTACAAACTCTCTCCCATTCACTGATGAAATCCTATCCGGAAGTCACCATCTGGGTATAACTTCACGACACAGAAGGTTAGCAACAGACTGGGCATCTTTCTGTTTGGTTGGACAGGCCTCCGGCCATCGTGAAAACCTGTCCAAAACCACAAACATGTACCTTTTTCCTCCTACAGGTTTAATCATGTCAACAAAGTCTATTACCAACTCTTTCATTGGCTCTTTTGGAGTTGGGATGTGGCCAGGAGGGATCATTATTCCTCTCCTTATATTATTTTTCAGACAAATGGCCAATCTGCCAATCATGTGGTCAATTTTTTCAAGCAAATATGGTGTCCAAAAACCATAGTCCTTTGTGATTTTTCTCTTAACTTCCCCCTTGCAACATGGGCTAGCCCATGTGCTTCCTGAATCAGTAAACCTAAGAGGTCTGCAGGTGCCACTACCAAACCCTCATGATTTCTCCAGAGACCAGTAGCATCTTGGCTAGCACCTCTGTCAATCCAAAGCTGCTTGTCAATGTCATGAACAGCTTCCTGCATTAAAGTCACATCTCTCAATGTAATCTTATCTTCCAGATCAACCTCGTGTGTGACCATCAAAACTCGACCCACTTGGGCTCCAGTGACAGTTTTAGCTGCCTCGTCAGCTACGGTGTAGCACCGCGTCACCCTGGATGTGTCCGACTTATGAGCAGCACATTTAGCAATGGAAATCTGTTTAGGTTTCATCATAGCCTGCAACAACTTCAATATCTGCCCATGGTACTGTATCGGAGAGCCATCAGTTTTCTTAAACCCTCTGTTCTTCCATACAGCCCCAAACAGATGACAGACATTGTGAGCATAAGCTGAATCAGTGTATATCGTGACCCGCTTGCCTTCTGCCATCAAACATGATTCATTCAGGCCAACGAGCTCAGCTAATTGTGCTGATGCTGGCTAAGGTATTACAGTATCTCAGCTTTTTCTATTACAAACTGTGGTCCACTGGCTTTAACAACTGCATAGCCAGCCACTAATTTGTCTCCTACTCGATAACATGAACCATCGGTCCAAAGCTCCAGGTCAGCGTCTCTCAGTGGRAGAGCTTGCAGGTCAGACCTGAGTTTAGAGTACCTCTCAGCTTCCTTCAAACAATCGTGTGGCTCTCCATCCTCAGGAGATGGGAGCGTTTCAGCTGGATTTACTGTAGTGCATCTCAACAAAGTAACATCCTCCTGTTCCAGGAGTCTGTGATAGTCACTTAGTCTTGGCATAGTCAAAGTATATTTCCCATGATTCAAAAGGTTTCTAAGATATGATGGGTCAGAATTGTTATTGGATAACCCATAGAGAGAGCAGATGCTTTTTCATACATCAAATATACTCCCACCATCGCCCTGTAGCACAGTGGCAAACCCAACTCCACTTCTGAAAAGGCAGTAGAGTAATAAGCAATGGGTTGCGGACGTACCCCTGTCCCAGTTGGTTGACAGAGAACAGCACATGCATACCTACCCCCAGTTGAGGTAAACACAAAAGACAAAGTTTTTCGAATAATCAGGTAAAGTCAATGCTGGCGTTTCCTGCAGTTTTTTCTTCAATGTCTCAAAAGCTAAACAACCATCAGGTGTCCAGATTAGGTTACAATGGAGTTGATCACTTCCTGTCTCTTTTATCATAGTTCTCAATGGCCCTGTCAGCTTCGCAAAGTCTTCAACCCATGCTGAAGAATACCCCGAAATCCCCAAAAAAGTCATAAGTTCTTGCACGGTTCTGGGTTTGGGGACCTTCCGAATGGCCTCCAAATGTGCATCTGAAATGCCTCGCTGCCCTTTTGATATTGATTGCCCTAAATAGACAACTTTTCTTGAACATATTGCAATTTCTTTTGAGAAACTTTATGACATTTTTGTGCCAGAACCTGCAACAACTTAATTGAGTCTCTGTGACACGTTTGTTTGTCCGGAGAACAAACAATGATGCCATCAACATAATGGATGACCGTGCTCTGTAGCAATTGACCTATGTCATGTAGGTCATCTTTTAGAACTTTGTTAAAAATGTTAGGGCTATGTTTGAATCCCATGGGAAGCCGTTGATATTGGTAAAACTGTCCCTGATATGTAAAACCAAACAAGCCTTGTGATTCAGTGCTAAGGGGAATGCTGAAAAAAGCTCCACACAAGTCCAACACTGTAAAATTTGTAGCCTCAGGAGGTATTTGTGCAAGCAATGTGTGCGGGTCTGGGACCTCTGCTGGAAAGTCAGCCACGACCTCGTTCAGTGCCCTCAGGTCATGCATGAGACAAAAAGTATCGTCCGACTTTTTCACTGGCAATATAGGAGTGTTGCTTTGTGGATTTTGTGTGATCTTCAAAACATTCGCTCGTAGCAGTCCTTCAATTTGTGGTGCAATTCCAACAAATGCTTCCTCTTTCATTGGGTATTGGTTCCTCCATGGAGGTGTAGCTCCTGGTTTGAGCTGGACGGTGACAGGTTGAGCTGACTTCACTAGACCGATGTCTGCGATATGTTGTGACCACAAAGACTCTGGAACCTGTTGTAGCGTTTCCTCTCTCATCCCGTCTGAACATGATTGGAGACTACAGATGGAGTCACACGTCATCCTTACGTCTGAGGTTGACCCAGTCCATAAGAGGAGATCATGATTTTTAGATACCTATGATCTTTGCTCCTCCAAATCCTTAAGTTTTCTTGAAGAGGCTCAAAAACAATATTCTTAGATTCAACCAGCATTTCCCAACATGTTGTTGTTCACAGCCATTTGCTATCATCAGAGTAACATGTGGGATGCTGTGTTTGACTTCATGTTGTTCATCGAGATATACATTAGGGTCCATCTTCATAGTAGCCCCTTGTGGCCCCAGAATGATACTGCTTGAACTCAGCTGGACCTTGGCTGCTGACTTATCCACTCATCCAAGTCTGTTTGGGGAGCAGTCTTAAAATACTTGAGTGTACAGTGAGGTGGATATTCAGGCACAGTAGCTCCAGGCAGGTTAGCTGCAATAAACTTTTCCCATTCTCTGGCTGGTTGCATTAGATCTGGAGTGAGATCTCCAATCCAGACTAAAGAGTCATCTGTTTCTGTCTTCCTAGTTAATTATCCTTCAGTTTCACAGGGCACTTTGACATGGCAGCCATCTGGCATATATTTTATTGTGCAATTCAATCTAGACAAAGCATCTCTCCCCAAAAGTCCCATTGGAACATTTTGAAACACCAGAATGGGAGTGGTAGTGTTTTGATCGCCATAACTGATGTTTACTGGTTCTGTGAAAGGGATCAGCTGTTTCACACCCTCAAACCCGACTGTCCGCACAAACTGACCAGACCCGGGTGAAGCATCTGTCACTAATTGGATCAGCAATTGACACAGCTGCAACCATTTGAGTCCTCCTGGTGGTTCTACTATTTAAGGCGGGTCCAGTGAGCAGGTCAACGCTGATACATCGCTTCCTATGGTGAAACTTACCTGGAGATCCTCAGGACTCTTGGACCTGTTTACCACCCGCCTGTATCAACATTACTCACCAGGAAACCAACGCTGTTGTCTGTCTGCCTCCAACGCTCACCTGTGAAAYACTTAAGAACTCACCTACCTGAAAAGTACTTACTTTGGATACTCACCTTGGATTTGGACCCTCTCCTCTACATGTCGCTCGCCTCCTCAAACTGTAAGATCTCTAWTTATTATTACATCTCAAGTTCCCCCTGCAAACTTAATACTTACCTGGATACTCATCATCTTCCTTTTCCCTCCGCAGCCTGGATCCCCTGTACATATCCCTACCACTTGTAAATAAAATAACACTTACCTTTTATCTGGTCTCCGTGTCTGTTTGTCTGTTAAACCTGCTCATCTTTGACTTAAACCTGAAATCCTGATACTGGGGAGATGTATAGCATCTTCAGACCAAACACATGTAAAGGCAGCTCCACTGTCTATCAACATTTTTAATGGTTCACCATTCACCTTCACAACTGCTGTCAGATCTTGTTCTGGTCTTGATACTACCAGCTGACACCTCCCACTCAGTTTCTACGGGCTGCCCTAGAAGCCAGGTTCCGGACCCCTGTTGGAGTTTACCAGTCCCTGGGCTGGTGCTGGGTGTTCCTTGAAACCTTCTTCAGATCCTTGGCCATTGTAACCACCAAAAGTTTTGATGCATCCCCGAGCAAAATGGCCAAACTGCCCATATCTGAGACAGACCCCCGGAGGCAGCTGAAACGCTCGATTATAATTTCCTCTCCTTCTTTGTCCCCAATTGCCACGGCCTTGTCCTCTCCAAGGTTGTGACTGTGCAAAAACATGTCTCATTGGGGAGGTCCCAGAATTAAATGGTTGCGATTGTTGACCTCCAGTCTGGTCAGATGGCAGTGTTGGTTGATGTTTTTGGATTTGCATCACAACAGCTTGAGTCTTGTCTTTCTTTTTATTGTCCAACAATTGGACCTGGGCGAGCTTTCTGAGCGTCTCCTGGTCCTGTTGTTTTTGCGCTTGTTCCTTTTTGCAATGTAAGTCGACCTGGTGTGCAACATGGTCAGTATACACACTTCTCTTCATGCTGCCCAGTCTGACCACCTCTGCCAATTTGTTCCTGACTGGTGGTGGCAGCCCTTCTTGTATCTTTGCTTGGAGAATCGACTGTTCCCTGCGGTTGAAATCTGGATCATTTCCGGTAATATTTCTCCAGGCTTGATGAGCTCTTGACACGTAGGCTCTTGCATTCTCCTGTTCCCCCATCGGTGGGATGATTATATTGTCCGGATGAACATTAGCAGGAAATGTTGCTCTCAAAGCCCTCTACAACTGTCAAACTGTATGCTGCAAAAAGTTCTGCATCATACACCGTTGTTCCCACCTGTCTTTGAAGTCCAGCCTTCTGTAAAAGCTCTTCCATGGCTGGGACTCCAAGAAGATTTGCAAGAAGATGTTTAATGTTCCCAATCGTGGACTGAGTCCCAGTAAATGCTTCTTCCAGCTTTGAGATCCACGGCTGTGCACCATCCTGGATTACTGGCAGCTTTTCAATTATGTCTGACATGTCCGTGTTCTGCCATGGTTTATATTCGAGATTCTGTCCTCGGATTAGGACTGGGGCCATCTTCTTAACGTCTTTCTTTCGCAGGTTGTAACTTCCAGGAAGGCTGTGTTGAACTATTTTTCTTTTTAATTCTTTTTCTTTTATCTTCAGCTGCTGCAATTGTTCTGTCAGCAACTGCTGGTTCTCTTTGCTTGTAGCTTGTTTCAACTCAGCATGGCATTCATGCTTAATCGCCCTTAGCTCTTCTAGCACTCGTTCGATGTCCAGCGGTTTAGGCGATACTGAAGTAGGCGTCACCTCGAGTGAAGAAACAGGAGTTACTGCCTCAAAGCAGGTCTCGGACAGGCCTGAAAGAAGGCAGGAATACTGAACTCTATTTTTAGGCCATGACAGGTCATTTCAACCTAGAAAGAGGACTTCAGTTCTCTTTATCAGATAATGAACAGAACAATCTTTTCTGTTCGTGATTCATTTGTTGTTTAACTAAGAATGTTTATGCATTTGTTAATCATAATAATGACATATCACAAAGAA
>NW_013952480.1:15598-20300 GCF_001266775.1 Austrofundulus limnaeus
GGGTACAAGCTTCCTGGATGGTCGTGGTGAGACAGTTCATACCAGGTTTGCCTTAAGAAGACATCACCAGGTAAAGCTGACGTGTTCGGGGTGACGTGTCATGTGAAGTTCTGAGCGCAGAGAGGACGTGYTAATCCGGTTGTCACAGACACCTTAYCAAAATAAAAGCAGAAACACTAATCTTTAATTTTCATCCCTTTTCTTACCCTTCCTTTGCCAACCTTAAGTTAAAGTGCCAGTAGAATTGTTTGGTTTTAACATCAGAGCTGACGTTTTACTGTCTATATATAAGTAATCTTGAGTTGATGTGAATTGAAATTCGGACGCGGGTTTTATCTCATTTAACTTGGACGTTTGTTATAGGAAACCCACAATCAGGTGTAACTTATGATTTGTTCAATTGGTGTAAATAAATGATTGCATAATCTTTTATGAATCAACTTGAACTCGTCTGACGTTTCCTTATTGTGTCACTTTTCACTTTGCACAGTCAAATATTAAAGTAATGAGAAAAACCTGGGTAAAATTTTCTCTCATAACTTTGTTATGAGAAGATGTAGAGGGACTTATTTTACATAAGTCACTTTTCTCCTACATAATGGTGGCCTGTAGGTTCCCATACAGGATTCCTGAATGGTGACCTTTGATTTAAATATTTTTCTCATGAAAAAATATTACTGTACATTGTGAAAGTAAAGAATGCTACTTTCTCATGTTGGCAGAAGATATTCATGTTATAAGACCTTTTATTCTGAAGATGTTCAGATTATAGCAAAAAGCTGCAGATTTTTGTTGTTTTTCTGTCATTCTGACGTATAAATACGGCTTTAACATTGAAACTGCTTAAAAATAAGCAATTCACGGTCTATAAAGAGGATGACGTCACAGCCTGATAAGAGACTTTCTCCTCTCTCTTATGAATAGCGCTGGGCTATTTTATTTTTAAAATCTAATCTGTGAAGGCAGTTATGATTATATTTGCATAACTCCGCTGACATCTTTTAATGAGTTAGACCACTCGTAAGTTGTTACACGGAATACGTGAGGAGTAACAGAGTAGCAACACGGGGCTAACTAGTTAGCTCCCAGCTACTTCCGGGACGTTAAAACCCGAACGGGACGTTCCCGGTTACGGCAAAAAGCCGTTTCGGCAGCTTTAAGCGGCCGATAACACTGCAAACTGTCGGTTGAACCGCATCAGAGAACTCTGTGTGTTTAAACGCATTTTTGAGCAGTTTTGAACTCCGAGCTGTCATTAGCCGAGCCACAGAGAGAACCAGGAAGATAACACACAGAACTTCCGGTTCACCTCGCCAGCTTAAAAGAAGCTGTTTTTATCACTAGTGTAGTTAGAAGCTAACACTAGTTGATTTTTGAAACGCTGTGTTTTAAACTCTGGTTTAAATACTGTGAATTTTCATTCTAGAAGTGTTTCATATGCGTAAAAGCTGCGCTTGTTAACTTTTGCACTATAAAAAAACGGGCATCCGTTTTACTTCGAAGGGTGAGCAGTGAAAGCGGGTCTTCCTGCTCAGACGCTCCGTGATTGGTCAGTAGCCGCTGTGCTGCTATCATTCAACTGGTGAGTCAAATTGAAAGTGTTTTCCTTTATAACAGCGACATTTGCTGGTTGATTAAAGGTATTACACTCCTAAAAAGTCATTTTCACCAAAAAACACGTTTTTTCTCAACTTTTCAGCTCAAAAATCGAATAAAACACAGTTTAATCAACTCTGTTTATTCAAAATAAAATAAAGCTTAAAAAACTAAAGCATTTAAATAAAACCATTTCAATTGAAAAAGGGGTTTATATCTACAAAATCCTAAATAAATAGGTTTAAACTTTATTACACTCAATCTGTTTTTACAAACTCTGTTTAATAGAAGCGTTCACAGACAGGTGGACATTCTCTTATTTAAGCAATAGTTTCGTAAATCAGACTCTGTAACAAGTTAACCTAAAAATAGGTGTAATCAAAGGTGAGAACTTACCTTTGAAACAATTAAAAACAGTAAGAAATACTGGTTTTTAACAGAATACAGTCCTGAGACACAGAGCTGTTCACTATTAGATTTAAACCACATCAAAATATTTTACAAAGGTAAAATAAAAATTGAACAAAGGGTTTTAATGCAAAAAGCTTTATTRCAGTGTGATCAACAATTTTTGTACATTAATCCATCTCTTTTATATGTAAAATTGATTAGAAATTTAGCTGGTTTGCAAAATATTTGTTTTGTAAATAACTTTAATTATACAGGTCAAGCGCAATTAAATAATTAAAAATCTTTTGCAGGCAATATTTTAAAGCAACCAAAAGCTATTTTTAACTTCTCAATTAACTACTATAAAAGTTTTGACACATTAATTGCAAACACACTCTAAACTCAACAAGCACTTACAAATCATGGCTGATAATCAACCCCCCACACCACCTCAAAATACCACGCTGGACCAAACTAACGCTGCAACACCTGGAGGAAGAAGATTGGTAGTTTGTGGCATGTCAGAAGCTCTGGAGGTCTTATCGAAGCCGACTGCTCCAGGTTATCTCCAGAACGCAGAAAAATGGGATATTGACACTCTAAATGATCAATTAAAGCTAATTGCTGGAGAAGTTGAGAGAAAAGAGAAACCAAAAGCTAACACTGAACGTTTAGCTAAAATGGCATGCTTACTTAGAGTAAGACTGGGTCGCGAGAGTACGGTCGTGCGAAATCTTCATAAACAGCTACAAGCTGAAAAGGAAGCTAATAAGGCGAAATCAGATGATTCACACGTAGTAACTACTGATTCTGAGGAAATCAAAAAGTTACGTGAAGAGAACTTAAAACTCCGACAAAGGGTTTTAAAAGAAGCTGAAGAAAAAGAAAGCCTTAGATCTGATCTGGATCTGGCTACAAATGGACTTCAACATGCAAAAAGTGAGCTTGAAAACCAAATGCACTTTAACTCCTTAAAACATCTGGAACTACAAGTGATCCAGAATGAGCTTGAACAAAAAGAAGAAGAGAATAAACAGATAAGAGAAATTCTCCAGCAGGAGCGAGACGCCCATGAAGAATTTCGTCATAAAATTCAGGAGTACACAAAAGCAGTGGAGCATCACATACCACCGTTAAGTGGCCAGCAGGCACAGACAGGTGGGCTCCAAGCTACAAGCACACCGCGCACACACCCAGCTCCACTCCCACCAATCATTCACACCGGATCACAGGATCCAGGAGACCAACCAGAGGATCTGGAGGACCTACCTCCACCCCCACCCCCAGTGTTCGAGGATCGAACAGACCCACAACAGGGTAAACAAGGAGAGTCCGTACAGGAGGGGAGATCAACGTACCATCGTCCTCCCTCTGACCGTGAACTCGACAAAATAGCAAAAAACATCAAACCGTTCGATCCTAGCCCAACAGGCTCTTATGACACTAGGGCCTACTTACGGGACATAGATTTCTATCTTGAGAGCTATCCAAACGCTAATATCGAGAACAAATGTTACCTTCTCAGGCTAACATCAAGCAGAAATGTAAACAGTTTCATCTATTGCCAACCACAAGAAATAAACAACAACTACACACTTCTTTGTGAGAGCCTAGAAAGGGAATACACTCCCAACACTGGACCCCCTGGCTACCCATCCGCCGAACCCATAAAACAGGCTCGTAATGAACATCCTAATGAGTACTATTAAAAGCTTTTGCAGGCTTATTTTGGTAACAGGAACGAACCATTTATGGACCAGGCTGATCCAGGCTTTAAATATCTCTTTATACAGAACCTTCACAAAGACACAAGTGCTCAGCTAAGTATACTAGCAGACTGGCGAGTCAATAAGATTCAACAACTAAGAGACTGGGCCATCGCTGCATTTGAAAAAATAAAAAACACAAAAACTCAATCAGAAATCTATGTGAACAAAACTACATCCTCTCATTTAGAGCTGGAAGGAGCTCGATCAGAGCCTTCATCTCCTAAACTAGGTTAAAAGAAACAAAGCTTTCAACCTACCAAAACTCAAAATAAAGGTGCTAATGGGAAACCGTGGTGGGGCAGTCAAAACCAAAAAAGTGACCACAGACCTCAACAGTGGGGTYCAGGTCCAAAAAACAAACCTCCTAACGGGTACCAAGGGTACCCCAACAATTGTGGATGGCCTCAAAACAGACCACCACGCAAAGGATCTAACCCTCCTTCACCACGTTCAGAACGTGCTGAACAGGGTAAAAAGTCAACAAAGGTTGACTACACTAAAGAGCTCAAACGTTATAGTGCGGAGTTTGAAAGTTTGCGTCGCGATATTGATGATCTCAAAAAGAGAGATAACGATGATGACGACGATAAAAAACCTCATGTAAAATGTATCGACTTGGTAAGGACTGACTCCAAGTGTAACACAGACACTGAAATCGCATCCTTGAACAAAGGGGGGGAAGATCCAAACACAACCAACACTGTGTTGACGGTCCAAACAGACCGAGAGAACACACAAACTGCCCAGCATAACAAAAGAATGCGTAGGCAGCCTGAGGTCGCACACTTTCTTTGTGACCTTAACACAAAAGGGTGCGCAAAGAAGTTTTATCTTGAACTGAGACTGGAAGACTCAGTCACAGTGGAAACCCTCCTAGACTCCGGGTCGGACATAACAATCATGTCAAGCAAACTGTTTGAGGAGCTGCTGAACATGCTAACAAAAAC
>NW_013952480.1:20961-22475 GCF_001266775.1 Austrofundulus limnaeus
GGTCAAGGTAAAGACAAGGGTGTGGGCAATGTAGATTAATGCTACTTTAGGTACCGTAATCTACATTGCCCACACCCTTGTCTTTACCTTGACCCTGCTCGAAACAACACCAATTGGGGGGTCTAGCTAATCTTTAAAATTAGTCTCGACATTGACTCCAAAATGATAAGGGAAACAAAATTTGAAAATCTAAAACCGCTCGTTAATGACAACTACGGAAGTAGATACTGTTTAAAGTAACTGAGTTATGATTGAAGGAATAAGTAATTTATGTGGAAATTGAGGCCTTCCTTAAAGAAGCCCTCTTTAGTCTCTAATAGATATAGACACTTKTATCTACCCCTTAGTTAAAGCAAAGCCCTTTAACTATTACTTTTAGCTTATCTGAAACATGATAGCTAACCACAGAGGCACATATACTGTAGGTTTAGCCTAGAAGTAAAACCCCAACTTAAGGTTAACCTAAAACCATATAAATGCATAACACATAGCAACCAGAAAAGCACCAGCTGGAGACGACCCAACAACCACCCCCACGATGGCCCACCTACTCGGCTAAGGCAACCAGGCTTCAATGCTCTTAGCCTTCTCCTCCTGGTGGTACCCATCTTCACGGCGTTCCAGTGGTCTCTTCCTGGCTCCTGCTAAGAGACCTCGACCTTCGATCCAGAGGTCCCCTTTCGTCAGCAACCTTCCAGAGAGCGACTCGCAAAAGGGGGGTTCCTGAAATCAACTACTCTTCATGGTGTTCCAGAAACTGGTTGACTCCAGATCAACCACAACAATCGTATGGAATTACCCTTGTGGATTATACTTCTTCCTTGGTGGACTACAATCCTTTGCTTCCAGTGGATTACAGACTCTGTTTTTCCTTGGATTTAAAGCTGTGCCGCAATGGGAGTTATTCACAAACATTATGGGAATCACAAAAAAAAAAAAGTTTTGATTCCCTTTGATTTCCTGTTCGTCTTGAAGAAAAACTGAACTGAAAAGAACTCTGGCTATGGCAAGTTCTCAGTTTGGATTACCATTGGGATTATACCATCTTTCCTTTGGATTACTTCAAGTTCGATAAGTCTCGAGGTACCCATTTTCGTTGCAACTAATCACCATTTGGGGGTGATGACTTGCAAAAGGGGGGTATGTAGGGGTCACCTCGAGTGAAGAAACAGGAGTTACTGCCTCAAAGCAGGTCTCGGACAGTCCTGAAAGAAGGCAGGAATACTGAACTCCATTTTAGGCCATGACAGGTCATTTCAACCTAGAAAGAGGACTTCAGTTCTCTTAATCAGATAATGAAAAGAACAATATTTTCTGTTCGTGATTCATTTGTTGTTTAACTAAGAATGTTTATGCATTTGTTAATCATAATAATGATATATCACAAAGAAGATGCAATCACTTCTATTCTTTTATCGTGCCTAAAAGATTAATTAATGGTATAAAATCACAGGAAATCATCACCATGTTTTCATTGTGTTTTTATAAATCACTGTTTTTATTTTACTGAAACA
>NW_013952480.1:23796-36878 GCF_001266775.1 Austrofundulus limnaeus
GTGCCAGTAGAATTGTTTGGTTTTAACATCAGAGCTGACGTTTTACTGTCTATATATAAGTAATCTTGAGTTGATGTGAATTGAAATTCGGACGCGGGTTTTATCTCATTTAACTTGGACGTTTGTTATAGGAAACCCACAATCAGGTGTAACTTATGATTTGTTCAATTGGTGTAAATAAATGATTGCATAATCTTTTATGAATCAACTTGAACTCGTCTGACGTTTCCTTATTGTGTCACTTTTCACTTTGCACAGTCAAATATTAAAGTAATGAGAAAAACCTTGGTAAAATTTTCTCTCATAACTTTGTTATGAGAAGATGTAGAGGGACTTATTTTACATGTCACTTTTCTCCTACACTGAAGTGCTGGCATCTGAGCCTTGCTGACCGTCAGAGGACTCACAGCTGTCTTCAGAGTCTGCCTCGCTTGAGTTGATGTCTAAGATGAACCTCTTTGGCTGTCTTTTGCCTCCTAACTCAGCTTTCTGCAGGACCCGTTTAATCCGCTGGTTGTGCCCCCCAAGTGATTCATCAGTTTTGCTATGAGCGTTGGTTCTGTCGGAAGTGATTTTCTGGGAACCATCTGTTGTCTTTTTCCTCAGAGCGGCATCACTGGTTCTGCAGTTCGTGGCTGGATACATTGTGATGGTGGTTGTGGCTTTTCCTGTCACCAGGAGCCGTTGTTCATCGTCTTTGACACGATAAGTTCCTTCCTGATTAATCACTGGGAGTTGTGGGTAGATGTTCTCACATAAATACGGTGGAGGACAAGAAATTGGAGCAGTGTGAGAGAAAGGTTCATCCGCCTCTGTACTCAGTTTTTCTGGAGGAGGTGATTTGTCCTTGTTGTTACCTGCCGTTGGCTTCTGTGTAACTTGAAAATCATCATCACCCTTATAAGCTTGCAGGCGTCTCTGGCACTCATCTGGCACACAGCTTCAAAATACCAAGTTCTACACAACGTTTGTCTTTACATTTTTGTCCGCGCCTACCTTATTTCTGTTCCGCTGAAGCAGACACTAGGACTTGAATMGTTTCAATAACCATTGGATTAAACGTTCCTTGTTCTGGCCASGGTTGGTCAATATCTGGCCATCGTTTATGTAACCTTTTGGATAACTTTTCAATTCCTGTAATTAAAGGATGTTTTTGTTTAATGACATCTACCGGAGTAAGTTTGGGTGAAACCTTTGACTCTGTTTTAGGCATGTTATTTTATTTTCTATAGGCAGTTTTCTGGCAACGACTGAGAACAGAAGGAAACAAAATAACTATACTTTGCACACTGTGCTGGAAACAAAACAAATGAGAGACTTACTTGTATTACAATGTGTAAGTGTATCAAAGTTTCTTCTGTTATGTATCAAAAAATCAACTGACACCGGGCAACACAGCAGCTGACGTCCGTGAAAAATGTACAAGTCCGTTGCTAAATCCAAACCTTCACTTATGTGTGTGTGTGTGTGTGTGTGTGTNTCTGACAAATACAGCAACAAGGAGGATATTTAGTGATGGTTCATGACTGTTACAACACATTTCAGTTAGTTTCAGTATTGCCCCCATGAGAGGTTAATGAAGGGAGGCAATAGGGATGAAACTGTTACATTGAATGGAGCAGTAAGCTTTTGGTAGCCCCACTCAAAGTGCTACACTGATGGATCTGCTAACACCTCATTGCGTTACTACATGGCAAAGTCCTCTTCCTGATCTTACTTCTTCCTCACTAATCTATCTATCTCCCACAGATAAGACAGACTCGGTGGATGTATCACTTTCCAATCATCCCATCAAGGCTAACTGGAGTCAGAAACGAGAGGAAAGAATAGGAAAAAGTGTTTGAGAACGAAATGGGTATTGATTAGATCAGATATACTGCTGTGAGCAAGTTGGGCCCTATTCAGTGCCTGAACGCCTTGAAATAGAAAGCAAGGCGGGTAAAAGGGGGTGTGGGTGGACTGTTAGCCAGTTACAGCATTGAAAAGGGGAAGATACACACTGTACATGACTGCAGCAAAATATGTATGTCGTAGAACAGCCAGATGGTCCCAAAAAAGCAAACTCTGTTTAGAAATGTGTTTGCTATAATTACAAACACATCTGATGTGTTTTTTGTCTCACGGCACAGTTGTTAGAGCTGTGGCCTCACGGCGAGAAGGTTGCAGGTTCACTTCCGGGCCTTTCTGTGTAACGTTTGCAGGTAACCCCATGCGTGCGTGGGTTTTCTCTAGATACTCTGGTTTCCTGTCGCAGATCAAAAAACACAACTGCTAAGTTTGCTGGTGACAGCATAAATAGTTGCTTGTCTCTATAGGCTCTTTCAGAAGATGTCCCATACTGTTACAAATGTATGTGTTCTGACCAGTTTGATCCATTTAGACAATACACAGAAGGGGAGAGGGGAAATTGAAATATGCCACCTCTATACATCTAAGCAAGGTCAGAAATAGTGCTGACTGACACCTTTGTGGACCACCCAGCTACAGGTTCCTTAAATCAAAAGACCATGCTCAAACTCCCTTCAGATTTAAATCTCCAGCGTTTGTTTTTTTATCATTTCTTTATTTTACTTCATTTTTTTGGAGACCTGCAAACTCTGCACTCTCTGTATGTGCAGAGGAGGAAATGCATACCAACTTCATCAACACAGAGACTGACTAAAAGTATGCAGCAGCGATGATACAATCATTATGAGTCAGGTTATTTTGAAACATAAAACTCTATAAAAAAGATACTTGGATGTATTTTGGTATCTGCAATATAATATAGGATAAGCGTTTTTCTGTGACTCCTGTTGCTCTCATCAGCAACGTGAGTGACAGCAACATGTCAGAGCAGCCAAGTCTGTTTTTATCCCCCTGTCTCTTTTAATTCTGTACAGGTTAATGCACTGTGAAAGTGCATGTGAGTGCGGTAAGAGAATGTCTCCATTTGTAGCTTCTGAACTGTCGGAGGCAACGTCAACACAGAATTTCTCCCTGAGATGGACGTTTGACCCATCAAGGAAGTATCCTGCCTCTTGCACAATGACCAATATACTGTATAGGCACTGGCTTGCTTGCAACTTCTTCAAGTTAAAGTCAGCATCAAATGAAGAAATAAGTGACGCATGTTTGGTCCAACCAGAAATTGATGACAAAGTTACTCTACTATCACACTGTCCAACCTCTAATTAAAAACCTCACAAGCCTCAGGGAGAAAAAAAAATGAACCTGGAAGTGTCCCAGACTGCAGTCTTTTCAACATGCACTTGAAGCTTGCTTTAAAATTTAATGAAAAGTGAATCAAAAACACAACGTACATCAGAGATGCCATGATTGCTGGTTGGTACTAAAACACAAGTTTGTTTGTTTATATAGCTAATTCATTCATTAAATAAAAAAAAACTGTGTGTGTCAGAGAAACATAAAAATCTTCCACTTTTTCAAATTATCTTTTTTTTTTGTAATTTCCTTTGCTCAAAATTCAGCACTTCCAAAACACTTAAAATGCCATGAAGGTAATTTCCTATGTTACTGCATCTATGTCAATATGCATTAAAAAAGAAACAGATTCAACAACTTGCATTTTCTGAAATTATTGTTAAATATGGTATTTATCTTGACAAATTTAAGGTGTTAAGCTGTAATTACCCTTTAGCTAAAAGATCTCACAGGTCGGCCTCATTGTTTGTGTGCAATATAGCTACACCACTTTGGCAGTATGACAGCTATATGATTGGTCATAATTGCCTCTTCCTCTTGACTTAGTAAGGGGTTAATACAGCTGGTGGCCTTCTCTGGATGTTACACTCTGTTGTCCAGCACTGACAGTTGCTCAGCCAGGACAGACTTCTAAACATACAGTCCACCCAAAACCAAATATGTCCACAAATGTAGTTCAGCAGTTAAGAGCTCCTCAGATATGCTGCAGACTTTGTGATGAATAAAAGCAGACCCTAACATTGTTTCAGTTGGCACATTTGACAATCTTTAAATACACTGTAAAGACTTAATGAAACCACAGAACTACAGTGTCTAAACATGTTTAGATATGGCAATAATTCTCATAAGCAACAACTATAAGAGAGCTTCAGCTTCATTGCACCATATTTATGATGATGTGTAAGACACCATCAACACCAGCTGGCTATGTTGCATCTAAAACTAAAAAAAAAATACTAATTTAAATATGAAATATCTTTTTTACAAATGTTCTAACCTAATTGGTCAGTGCACTGGTTGACATTTTTGCAAGGACAAAAACAAGCAAGAACATATGGTTTCCTATAGAATTGTGCATTGGGCTGTGAACATTGCACATTTTTCTTAGAAAACGTGCAAGTTTAACAAATAATATATGCTCTAAATGTGAATAAACCAGAAGGAACCATTCACTGCAATTCAGCAAAATGTAGTTTTATTCAACACAAGACTGAAAGCAAAGGTTCTGCTCTACTTCCAAAGGATGCAGTCATGCAGGAAAAAAAAAACATCTCTGTTTAAAGGCCCACTAGCCCTGTAATCCCTTGTGATTGAGAGAGATTGACAGCATTTAATTTCATTCTGAAACAGTCTGATTTCTTTAAGGTAGTAGGGTGCTACTCCATTCAGAGAACCTTTTCTGAATCTCCTGAGCTTTGGGTGTGCTAGTTTTAAGATCACTGAATAAATTGGGTCCAGGAGAAAGGTGCTGATGATATGTTGAGAGGAGATTGGGCTGCTATGATACCGGAACAGCAAGGGGAATAAAAATGCTGTCAGCCTGCAAGAAATTAAACCTTTCTAAGCATCGCCAGGGATTTCCTTCTTTGCCAAAGCACTTACAGAGATAGCTGCAAGACATTAATAGCTTATTTTAATAACTGTGTGTAGTGACCACTTGTAAGTGCAAAGTTTCATATATCTTTAAAAAGAAAAAGAAAAATAAAAAAATTATCATTTTTGCCAAGTTGGCTGGAACAGAAAAAAAAAAAAAAAAACGCATTACAGAGGTGAATTTTGTTGTACCTGGACAATACTTACCAAACACCAAACTAAATACCAAATACTTGAAGGGATAGTTTAAGTCTTTTGACTTAAGGTAGTAAAGCATGTGTCAATCTCAAAGCATGAGCCAAATGTGGCCAGTCGCTGCATTTATGTGGCCTGTGAGAGTTTCAACAATGTATTATTGTCTTAAAATAAGCATTTGCCACTTTAAAGTCAGTATTAACCATAAACTACATCTCCCACAATGCATGATGATTATTTTACCCATGAAACAATGACATCCAACTACTAGGTGGAGATGCACAGGTTTCAAAAGTACCACATAGAACTTTTACTGAATTTTTGCTGGCTAATTTAGCTGCAGTCCAGTTATACTGGTTGTAAATTTAAAATGGAACGTCCCTTCCCGCGGTAACTCCCTGTTAAAAAAACAGGAGCATTCAGAATTAAAAATGGCAGCTAATCAACACAACCCATTGGTGAGTTAAACTCTTACTTTTACTTATCTGTATTATGTATTTCACATTTAGTCAGTCGTGCACATTGTAATTTTCAGTGTTTGTAAGAGGATGTATTAAAACACTGTTCCTATGCATACAATAACATGTAGAGTGCAGTTATTGTTTATTAGTGGTGCACAGCAATCACAATGAGATGCGGAACATGATGTTTCAGGTTTAGTTAAAGCTAAACATGAAAAATCAAAGTTTCTTACATACGACGGCATATTAGGGCCACTTTGCCAATAAAAAAAGGAGGAGCAAATCTCTGAGAAAAAACTCAGAATTTCTGAGATTAATTTCAGAAATTTTCAAGAAAAAACAGGCAATTCTCTTATGTTGAAAAATCACAATTTTGCTAGAAAAAAAACTCAGAATTTCTGAGATTGATTTCAGATATTTTCAAGAAAAAAAACCCAGGAAATTCTCTTATTTTGAAAAGTCCCACATTTGTGAGAAAAAAAACTCAGAAATTTCCACAATTAAAGGCAGAAATTGGCGACATTTAAACCAGTTATTTTCTGATATGGTAAAGTCAGAAATTTACAAGAAAAAAAATTGTAAATTTATGAGAAAAAAAACTCTGAATTTTTCAGGAATGGCTAAAGGGCGATTCCACCTGTTTTCACTACCTTGATCATCTTTAATCCGCTCTAGTTTAAAAACTAAAACACATAGAGAATTCAAACCTGGACTAGATTATTCTACACTGATTGCAGAATGTTTAAAACCATGTGTGTGATTTGTGAAATGTATATTTATGTGATGCTTAAGGAAATATGGTGATTTCTGCACTTTTTTATGCATTTTATGAACAAGCGTGGCCCGATGGAGAGAAATTATGCTGCAATCAACTTCACACCGAACGCACAAAAACACACAAACCTTTCAAGTTGAACTCTTGTGCACTTTGATGTCAGACAGACGCTCTTCAAAATTGCTCTTGATGCACGCCCAGAGCCTCCTCCTCTGCAGGTGGATGGCAGATGAAATAAAGGAAGTGGCTTTGCTTTATATACTGAGAGCAAGAGCACATCACGCTTACCAGATAATTAATTCATAATTTATCAGATAAGTGAGTTTCACTAGGAGCTGCGCACTGACGAGCTGCTGATACACGCGTCCACGGTCCACCATTGATTTTGCATGTAAGCTTAGTTACCTAGATGCTCAAAACATATTTGATGTGAGTGATTGAACCAATAAGTAGGCCTAAGTCAGTAAACTTCATTTAAATAGCCATTTTCATAAACATGAACATCACAACGTGCGTAAAAGAAAAAGAAAAACATGTTTCAAAATATTCAGAGACTTTAATTTTGAAATATCCGGTTACCAAAACAGGACATGTCACCACAAGTTGGGGAAATTGACAGTGATATTGTGTGGCTGCATAGAATTGTGAAAATTGTTTTTCTCTATAGGCTCCATGATCATTTTGGATGATTGATTCAGTCACTCTAATTCTCTACCTCTCCATCGGGCCATGCTTGTTCATAAAATGCATAAAAGTGCTGAAATCACCGTATTTCATTGAGCTTCACATATCAAATATATGTTTCACAAATCACATTCATGGTTTTAAACATTCTGCAATCAGTGTAGAATAATCTAGTCCAGGTTTGAATTCTCTATGTGTTTTAGTTTTTAAGCTAGGGCAGATTAAAGATGCTCAAGGTTGTGAAAACAGTTGGAATCGCCCTTTTGCCATTCCTGAAAACTGCAGGGTTTTTTTTGGCATAAATTTACAAGGTTTTTTTCTTGTAAATTTCAGACTTTTCCATGTCAGAAAATATATAGTTTGAATGTCGTAAATTTCTGCCTTTAATTATGGAAATTTCTGAGGTTTTTTTTTTTCTCACAAATTTGTGTCTTTTCAAAATAAGAGAATTTCATGGGGTTTTTTTTCGAAAATTTCTGAAATTAATCTCAGAAATTCTGATTTTTTTTCTCAGACATTTGCTCCCTTTCATCTGCATTGTGGCCCTAATACGTCGTCGTAATTACAACTATCCCTTTGAGGTCAAATATAATGCTTATATGGCCCTCTGTGAAAATGGGCTTGACACCCCTGTGTTCAAGTGTTGTGAGCAAATAAGATCTTACACTTTGTTCAGTATGGATAGCTTTCTAGTTAGCCTCAGTTCAGAGAATAAGGGGTTTTCTACGGGGCCCGTGAAGGGTCAGTGGGAGGAAAAAAACAGCCGTTGGAAATCCGTGCACACGGATTACTAAACTGAGCGCACAAATTACTAAACTGAGCACAAGGATTACTAAACTGAGCGCACGGATTACTAAACTGAGCGCACGGATTACTAAACTGTGCTCACGGTTTCTGCAATTCAAGCTCATGGATCACTGACATCTGGAGGGTGGTTGTGTGAACTGTCATTCATCAGCTCAGAAAGTGCTTAAGGAGCGTTTTTTGTTCACTAAAGTCAAACTACTGCACAGAAAATGTTGGATTTTGAGTATGTTGTACAGTTTTTGCCCCCCTATCAGGCAGTTTTGGTACCAGGTCTCCTAAAGGCTGTTTCAGCTCTGATCGGATCATCACAGGAAGCCGCTCATAGCCTTTCTGCCCGTGGTTACAGGATGTTTACAGTTTCCCTGACAACGGGGAAGTTTCGCTTAAGTTAGCCAGCTGCCTTCTCAGGGTTATATCACAAAAGTACTGAATAGATTTATGTTGATTTTTTAGGAAATGTTTATTACTCTTTCAACAACGTTTATTACACCACAGAAACATRTGAATAAAGTTTGAAACATTTCAGAGTAAGAGCGGGGCCGCAGCTCCCATCTGATTGTCATTCTGCAGATGAAGCTCGCCACACAGGGACATTTCTCTGCAGCAAGCCGCTCGGAGGTTTTCTCCAGCAGTTCTCAGGTGTTTATTCTCTTTCACAACAAAAGGGGGGATGGGAGGGGGGAGGAGGCTAATCTCCGTTTCAGGAATCATTTGCCTGGAAAATATGAAAATAATTAAAATAAATAACCACGTCGGATTTTGATGAAACTTTCAGGGAAATTCAGTGGCTAAAAAGTGTGCTGATGAGACCACGACAGTGCCTTAAGTTAATATATGACAACAGATCCACTGAATTTACCTTGCAGATGCGGCTTCATATTGTTGTGTTCTGAGGCAAGTATTCGAACGACAACTTGTAGAGCAACTAACCTGTCCCGCACTCACAGTATTAACTTACTGTTTAGCCTTTCACAATAAAACCAGATACAGCAAAACGGATCGTACCACACATACCATGTGTCCAACCTGTCAACGCAATCTGCGCGCACGGACTGCAAAAACTGAGCGTACGGTTTAGTAATCCGTCCGCACGGATTACTAATCTGTGCGCTCAGTTTAGAAATCCGTGTGCACGAATTTCCGGCAGCTGTTTTTTCTTTTTTCACCTCTGACCCCTGGCGGGTTCCGAAGAGAAACTACAACACATTTCAAGTAACTCCTCTATTCTGTATTTTTTTCTTTTAAGGTTTAATAGTCTACTTTTATTCTCAGAACTCAGAAAAAATGTAACATTCAGGAAAAATAGATGTTGTACTTATAAAAAGCCTGAGCACTCTGAAAAAAGGCATAAATTCAAGGTTTTTTTATTCAGTCAGTGCATAAATACATCATTTTAGTGATCAGAAGGTTAAAAAACAAACAAACAGAAGAAAACATATTTGACTATTGCAGCATCAGAAGAAACAGGGTGTACATAAGCACCAAATGCTTAACTAATTACAAGTAATATTTGATGATAAGAGAACCATCACCATGTGCATTACAGTTGTATTAGGGTTTGTTTTTAAACAGATAAAATGATATTCAAATCCTCCTGACGCATGAAAAGCTTTTAACTCTAATTGTACCATCTGCTGTGTGAGACAATGTTTTATAATCCAGCTTTGTAGCTGTGCAGTGCTGAGGATAATACATAAAAAAAGAAATAAAAAAATCAGAGATGGGACCATCATTATATGGTTTATTGAAGAACACCAAAACTAAATCTTAGGATGGATGAGGTTTCTACAACACCCTGAGGCAAGTCATAATTTCTGACTGTCAAAGAACTGTATGGTCACGTTAGTTTCCAGCAAGCACAAGCAACATTTGGTCGAGTAATACATCACAAAGTTTCAGCTTTATACTGGGTCAATAAACAATTTGGTGCTGTCTTTTACAACTTCTGTTTACTGCAAACCAAGCCACTGCCATGTTAACAGAACAGACCCGTGGGGAAAGGTTCAGCACTGATCAGATAGGACAAAACCATTTAAAGTTCCAACTATTGCTTTTGTCTCTACAAACAACTATAAACCACATGGCCCATCAGTGGAAGTGTTACAACTTCGTTTCAATGTCTGACCATTGAGTGAGTATTGTGATTTATACACCTATTACATGAAGGCAAATTATTAAATCTGAGCCCAGTGAGCTGTGTTTATGACTTAACTATATTGTAGATTGAAATACTTTCTGAAAAATGAGAGGACGGTAGCTTTGAATTGAAAACCACACCTCCGATAAGACCATCTGGCAAACCTTACAGTCCTAAATGCCTGTTTCTTTTGAACCAAAGCCAGAAGAGCCATCGCTCTGATTCCACTCTCAGCCACTCAAGGGCCTCCTTGGGCTTGTGATCCTGTTGATCCTGTGGTAGTCTCGGCAGGATCAACAGGATATTTGCTTGCAACACATCATGTACTGTCATGAGGTCAGAAGTGTTTGCCCTTGTTCAAAATGGACTTGGTTTGCCTTTAGCAAAAATTTTACATGGGTTTCGTTGTGATCTACAACTGCATCTCAGGGTACAGTTTTTAAATGCCAAGTAAAGGTCACATTTAGATGTTGTAAAGATGGCGGTGTAGGAGCCTTTTAGCAACAAGACTGTGTGCTGATCTGATGAAGAAGCTGAAGCTTACTTAAAGCTTACCTGTTTTGGCCCAATTTGCCAGCATATGTGGTGATTCCTGAGGACAAACGAGCAAGCAGTCTGTTGAATGTGATGTGTAGCCAATCAGTAAGTGAGGTAATGTAAAACCAGAGGGGAATCCAAAATACAGAAGACAAAAAAATTGGCTATGCGCCTCCAGAAAATCCACGGGACGTTAAAATAGTCCACAAACTATGGCCATTGCTTTTTCCTGCAGTGTTGATTTACTCTAAACTCATGTTTGATCTCAAAAGCACTCATGTTTTTCTGTTTGAATGTTTGCAAGGTCTTGCAAGATTTTAAGAAGTCTTGTGAGATTCTGTTGTGTGCTATCTTTGCCATGTGTCTGTACACCACACACTTTAGACCAAATATGCAAATATTTGCAAATATGCAAGTTCAGAAGTCAAAATGTTCAGTTCTGGGGTGTGTAAACCCACATTATTATGTACATAGACTACCAGTGTCAGAGCTTCTTCAAAGTGCCTGGTTAAGTTTTATTTTTCAAGGAAATGGACCCACAACAGGGCAGAAAGTGCTTGCGGACAACACAGGATGAATGTTACATCAAGTGTGAGTTATGAACTGTAAATGTGTTTTAACTGTATAATTTAGCTGTTTCTACACTCTGTGTCGGAATATGAGGGGAGAAAGAACAGATGTGTTTAAGTTTCTTTACCAAACGGGTGCTCAGCACCATGTTGTTTTACTTTCACTTTCGCCCCGCACTCTAATCAGCGTGCCTGCATTGTTTTTCTTTTTAAAATGCCGCAGAGTTTCAAACTGTGATCTAAAGTTTATGTCAACTGTTTTAAATGCATTTTTTGCCTGGTGTTAAAAACGGGAGCAGCAGACTGAGGCAGAGAAGCTGTGAGCGCTGTGTGTGTGAAGTCCTCATAAGGATAGCAAGATGGATGTGTGTCTCTCCTTTTTTTCTCTGTGTTGCTCTGAGTTTTATTTAGGCGTGTTGCTGTTTTGGCATCACAAAAGCTGGGAACATAGTCATTTTACTGTATGTAACAAAATATATTAATCTTGTGAATATACAAATAAAAACAGAATATTTAGCACTAGAAAAAAAATAAGTAGTGAATTTATTTATTTATTTTTATTTAAAGAAATGGCTGAAAGAAGAAATCCTGTGTGGCAGCACTTTATACAGCCTCATCAGACAAGGCTTAGTTAAAAAATGGTTTTTAGTTAGTTTTGTTTTAAATTAGGACTTGTGTAACATTTATTATTCTTATTTTATCATGTTAATTGAGGGAGGAATAAAAAGCAGTATTGGCTTCAAGAATCGGCCAAAAATATCGGCTGCAGTGTTGTTTTAGTCACTCTGTGTTTATGTTTATTTTTTTGTTATTCAAAATACTGTGGGTTAGATGAGTTTTAATGGTGCAACTTCAAACTAACATGTAATATTGTTTTATGCTATTTTAACCAGACTTTACCTGGCTGCAATACATTTCAATGAAAATACACATCTGCAGGCAACTACCTCATCTGGAGAGCATGTAGATTATTCTTTCCCAAGTTCAAGAAGGGAGAAGG
Organism: Austrofundulus limnaeus; assembly: GCF_001266775.1. Classification (NCBI taxonomy): domain Eukaryota; kingdom Metazoa; phylum Chordata; class Actinopteri; order Cyprinodontiformes; family Rivulidae; genus Austrofundulus; species Austrofundulus limnaeus. The sequence goes on from NW_013952480.1 coordinate 35,759, forward strand.
CACAGCAAAGCCTATCAGAACTCCTGAAACCCTGTCTCACCACATTAGTCACTTTTAGTATGCCAACTTAATTTCAATAAATCAAAATCATCCATACTTTAATTATATTTCCCTTATTCAAAGTCATGTCACAAGGGCATGTGATGTGTGGAAGTGTTGAATGAGAAACTTTTCCGAACAATGTTAAACAAAAATTACAAAATAAGTGACACTTTACTGTTTCTACTATGCAAAGACTGTGTACATTTTAATGTTGTTGATGTTTTCCAGACTGCGCTGTGGATTCATCTCCAGTTGTCCCAGACAAGGCCAGCATCTCCACACCACCTCCTGATGCACACGTCTTCACTACACCTCCTGATGCCACATATTCACACCACCCTCTGCACCACATCTGAACTCAGTCCACACCCAGTGGGAGGACCCTTCACAGCAGGATCACACATACTTCCACACATCTCGCAGAAAGGACGTGCAGGACAAGATGACTCAGTGTGATCAGGTTGCATATTTGTGACCCATCATATCAAAATGAGGATTAAGTTGAATTTAGTCAAAATGACCTAATTACATTTTCAGATTCTTGGCTTTAAAAGTTACATTTTGATACCTGGATCATTCTGTCATAATTGAATCCATATAAATGACTCAGTTTGTCTTGTTCTTTACAATTATACATACATATTTAGTCTGAATCCTAATTTGATGTAATTTTAATGAGGACTTTTTGATGTCGTTTTAAAGAGGAAACCTCAAATTTTATTTGAATATTGAGATTTCCCAGCTAAAAAGAAACAAAACTTCGCTATCTCACAGGGAAAATCTTAAAATCTTAAGGCATTTTTCCTCAAAATCAGTTTTTTTGTTGCTACTGTTCAAAATAATGCTTCCTAATTTTGTTTTATGATTATATTTCAGACAGTTCATTCAACTGATACATTGATAAGGCTTTTATTCATTATATTTTGACTTGTGCAATTTTTGTTAACATTTTAGTCAAAACACTATATTTGCCTATTTCTCCATACACCACTTTTGGACTTAATCCTCGTTTCGATGTGATGGGTCACATTTCATTCTACAAAAAAAATTCAGGATTTTTTTACTGTGTTCTATATAC
>NW_013952480.1:38171-42645 GCF_001266775.1 Austrofundulus limnaeus
GTTTTATATTATCTTATTTTATCTTAAAAACAGTTTTTAGTCGGTAGATAACTGTGTTGTTGCTATGAAACTACAAACATGGCCGAATGGGGTGGAGTCGAACGCTCCGCGACCTGGAGGGGGTTGGGTGTGAAATATCTCACTTGCATTTAAAGAGACCGCACCAAAACAGCTTGCTCTGAGGCGCAACTCAGAACAGGGGTAAAGCAAGGAAAGCAAGGAGTCTGTGGAGCAACAAAATTGAGGAATTAAGACCAAAGCATTGCAGTTTTATTTTAAATAGACCATAAGTGAATGATTTAGACATGAAAAAGAAGGATTTGAAAGCATGATATGATACCTTTAAAAGCATGATATACTGTATCTCCTTTAAGCAAACACAAACATACTACAATTCAGTCAACTTTACAAAAAAAATGGGCTAAAAGCTGGTGTTGGTAGTCACTGAGAGTCACTCTGAGCACTAACAGGTCAGAGTATTCCTTTAAGAATTCACATTTACTGTGCTGTCATGCCTATTTATATGTTAGCATTTGTTTCCCTTCTGAAAGGGTCAGTAGGTGCAAGGGTGCTGACTTTGCACAACCATAATGAAAGAGTACAGATACCCACTGGGTTGTTTTACAACTGTATCTCAAGCTGAGATGTAATTAACCAGTGTATGGCAACTCTCAAAGACCTTCAGTGTACACAGAAAGAAATATTCATACTAACTTACAGCCAAAAATGTTACTGTTTGATGGGTACTATGACATACTGGCACTTATGGTAACAAAAAAGCTGATTACCTTGCAAAAGCTGGCAGTCAGGCCCACTTGAAAGGACCAGAGCCTGTTGTAGGTATTTCAACAACAGTCTATAGGACTACCTTACAGGCCAAGATCAGAAGTCAACACTAAATAAACTTGAGGGAGTTGAAGCACTGAAAAATGGCACATTAACTGATGCATGGCCCAAATCTTAGTTTGGGAAAGCTCTTGTTGCTCTGACAAGGAAAACTTTCAGTATAATTGTTGGAGTCCGAACTGGGCACAACCTGCTCAATCGCCACAAAATGGTGATGGGACTCCATGACAATGGTCTGTGTGATGCCTGTGGCGTTGAAGTAGATACCTCTTTGCACTGCTTAGACCACTGCCTGGCCCTGCGCAGTCAAATGAAAATAATTCTTGGGGAACCTTTTATGGATCCCAAGAAGCTCAGAACACAGAGTGTTCCCTTTGTGTCCTTCATCCGAGGGACGTGAAGCTTTGAATAAAACCTCAGTTTTTCTTTGGGGAGAGTAATGAGCCCATATAGGAGGCCCCCGCTTACGAGTTCTTATCCATCCCCATTCACCAATACCAAATCTGTTAGCATTACTAGTGAACACATTTTAAGAAAATCTCAGAAAATGAAAATTGGCGGTACATCTACGAATTAACATTTGGAGTCAACACAAATCAAGATTGCCACAGCAGATCAACATCAGCACACACAGAATGACTAATTCTAATTGTACATGTATTTATTTAAAGTTTTTTTTTGTTTGTTTGTTTGTTTTGTTGGAGGAGCAGAGCATCAGACACAACACATACTCTTGGGGTTAAGAGCATGTCAGAGTTGTAAATATAATCCTAAAACTCTAATCAGCTTATGTTATTCTGGTCTTTCACAGTTTAAAATCCTTCATATTTGCATGTACTGGCTTCCTAATAAACATTTCACAGTTCAACAGTAAAAGTAAACCTTGGTGATGAAGAGCACACACTTTGGCTACTGAGCTAATGCCTGAAAATCATGTGGGTGAGTGCGACACTGCATCACAAGAGCACCACGGCCTCTCACTCTAAGTTTAATTACATCTCTGGCCTGTGCAACCCTCTCATTTCATGCACCTGTCTAATTGCTGCTAAGGTAGACCAGGGGCCACCTGATAACATGGCCTCTGGTCTTAATGTTTAGTGGGAAGAGTAAATTAGACAATACATCTATGAAGGGATGACAGTCTGGCTCTGCAACACCTTAATTTCTTGGTGAAACTCTGTGAAAATTGGAGGGCAGCCATTAGTAGTGGTAATTCACAATAAAGGCAGAGAGGCTAAATCCAATTTGCCTTTCATGCATTTTGCTTAAAGTCCTTATTATTTACTAACCTAACATATCAAAATGGCTGTAAATTCAGATGGCAATTTATGGCCACTTTAACCTGCATGGTTGACCTGGTAAACATTAGTCATCAGTAGTCAAAAATAAATATTTTTTTACTCTAATTCTGTATGTTTGAGTAGGACTAAAGACCCATTACGCTGCTTCTACCTATTTATCATCCACCTCACCACTTCATAGTTTTTTTGTTTGTTTTTTTTATCTCAAGATGAGTGAAAAAAATCTGATTTGTACCAATTACCTGTTGTACATATTGGGCCTCATGCAAGAACCATTCATACGCACAGATTTGTTCTTAAATTGTGCGTACGAGTGATTTAGGAGAATTTGTGGCATTCACCAATTTTTTCGTATTCTAATATTTTTTTCAGATACGAACAAAATTTACGAGTGGTCCAGACCTGTTGTATATTTTACGAGCAGTCAGTCTGCTGTTATACAGATGGATTTTCTTCACTAATAACTTTATATTTCGTTAGTTTGAAGATATTTTGAGTTGAAAATAAATTACACTCCATAATTATGTTGACAATAGGCTATTCTGCTTGAATTAGAGTTATAATTTTAAATGTAATAATTTAGACTAACAATATAAATTGTCCGTCCGGCGGGCTTATCTGCTATCAGGTGCGGCAGGGGGGCAGCAGGAGAGACCCCGCTCTCTCCGCAGCGACACTTTCCAGCTCGTCCTGGGGGACTCTGAGACATTCCCAGGCCAGAGGGGGTATATAATCCCTCCAGCGAGTCCTGGATTTTCTCCAAAGTGCCAGACTTATTTTGAAAACATTTTAAAATGCTTATTTCAAACCCGCATCTGAGACCACCGCAGCGCGGGGCGGGGGGCACGGTGTGCAGCGCTGCGGCTTCTGAATAAATGAAAATGATTTAACACAGTTGTTTATACTTTTAGCAGCTCTTTTTTATTCCACAGCTGACCTGCTAAAAATGACAGATTTTCTTTTCTGGATCTCTGACAGATGGACTTCAATCTCTGAACTCGTAAAGTTTTTATTAGTTTTCGCTGTCATTTTTCATGAATTAATGAACATTTCCTTGTACTGTATCTGAGGCAGGAAACATAGCCTTATATGGTGTGTTTGGGGTGGTAATTATGCTAATCTCCTCTCGCATGCACGAGCACCTGGATAGAACAGGTGTAATTCATGCAGCTCATTTACACACTTTTCCTGAAGATAGAAGAGTTTGTTGAATCTGATGTGACATGTTCGTACAAACTCTTTGTACGAACAAAAGTAAGAGAAATTTAGGATAAGAATACGAACATGTTCTTGCATGAGGCCCAATGTCTTTTAAAGGAGACAGCACACAATTAAATTCATACTATACATTTTAAGCAAAATGCCCAGGTAAACACATATTCAAAGTTTCTACCTTTTTGCTCAAAAAACAGACAGGTCACCAAAATGTTTTTTGTGCTAAATCAGCTATTGCTTAGTTTCCAGAAAACACAAGCTGAAAAGAGTGCTTAAAGGCCCTTAGAAGGATAGCTGAGAGAAGCATCACTATGACTTTCAAAAAAAGCCAACTTCGCAATACGCAATCACACTGGTCAATGTCACCATGTACCATGCATTAGCTGCAAGGTCCTGACCCCTGTACGAGTTGGAAATTGAAGCTTTGGAAAAGTAGACAGAGGTTGACATGAACTAAATGATATACGCTGTCTGAGTTTTGCCTCAGTATTGGTTCAAAATAGTTTTCCTTTACTTTGCCAGGAGCAAAGCTGTTTGGAACCGTTATAAAATGTCTCCAATATCAAAAATGTTCAAAAATGGATGCCTTTTTGCATCAATCAGTGGGCATATCTAAGTATTTTTTGTCTACATGATTCCGTCTAAGATGGAGAACCGTCTTCATAATGTTTAACTTTTAGATGAATTGAAGAAATTAAGCACCAACCCAAAATGCTTTTACGATCAAACCTGAACACATCTACCTACATTCATAATTCCCTCTGTGTTGTTACAGTGCAGGAACCAAACAAACATAAAAAAGTATTGTAAGCAAATATGATTTTAGGCTCACACAACAATCTTTTTAAAATGTACAAAAAGTGTGACAACATGTATTTACAGCTGAAATGGACGTCTTCGTGACAACTCTGCTCAGTCGGACTCTCTCTACATACCCGGCAGACTCAGAGCGAGTTTCTGGGCTGGAGTTACACCTGTCCACTTTGCTTTTGTTCAAATATACAATCGTTGTAGCTCTGACAGGCCTCTAGACCTGCATAGCTTACACACACACACACACACACACACACACACACACACACACACACACACACACACACATATATATACAT
>NW_013952480.1:42679-46505 GCF_001266775.1 Austrofundulus limnaeus
GAGATGCAAAGATTAATTCAATAAAACTTTGATTATATTGATTATAACCTCAAATAGAAGATTAAATGAGATAATATATATACAGTATATAGGACATGCATAATTGCACATGCATCACATACAGCACACAACCTCACACTGAAGTGATGAAACAAGAAAAGCGGCTGCACGTGAAATGACAGCTTCTTACCTCTGACTGTCTGTGATATTACTTTTTCTCTCAACTTTCATTCAGGCAGGCTGAGCCCATTCCAAGAACGCATTTTTATTCACAACAACAGCCCCGGGGAGATGAGATGCCTGTGTTCAAGTGAAATTCAAGAAACTCTTACTTTTGTCATAGTTGTGTTTTTTTTTTTTACCTTTCTTTTTACAAAGAATACATGTGAGGATGTCAAGAGTTGTCAGAACTCAGCTTTTCTTCTGGAAAAAAAAATCACCTATGTAAGTCAGAACTTTGAACACTCATCCATTTAAATTTCATGGAAACAAAATAATTTATTTTGTTGGAAAGAAGGTTTTCAATTTGGCATTACCACTATAAAAAAAGCTAAACTTTTACCACTGACATTCCTAAATAAATGCTACTTTATCTCTTTTTTTTTCTTTCTTGTATGTTTTTTTATCCATCACCCATCTTTTGGTGGTGGGGAATAATTGTTTTTCAAAACGAATGAACTGGTTTTATTAACACTCTCAGAAAGTATTTATCATATTTGCTTAAATGAAACAATTGATTTCCAGAATACCAGATTATTATCAAAACAGCTATACCTCCAATAGATTTCACACACATTGAGCTAATATTTAGTAATTATTTAACAGGTAGCTGAGACTCATCCACAACACATAATCTGAATTTGATTTATTTAGTGACATTTTTTCCTAAAACCTTAGTATTAACTTTTAAAGACAGCCCTGTTTGTTGTTAAACAAATATCTAATAAATCTCTTGATTTTAATGATACTTTTGAATGTAATTAACGTACATACATGTATAATGATTAACTTTTGGAGTAATCCCAAACTAGATCTAAACCACAATTAAAATGTTACTAAGAATGGCTTCAGTTCAGTAAATGGTACAGATACAGCATTTAGCTACAATTTTTAGTGTAGTACTTGATCAGATTCATACTCAGGGCAGACTTTAAGAGCTACATGTTACATGAGATCTTTGCCCTAAAACATGCCATTATTTGTTGGTGTCAAACCTGTTTTGGAAGTATTCACTGAATGCACAAAAGAAACTAACTAACTTTTGGAGTTGATTCAATTCTAAATAGTTATCACAGTTAATTGGAGTTAGAAAACACACACAAACAATGGCTCTATCTCTGTATCTTGTACGAATGTTGAGTTGAAATTGTACGTGGTAGCAGCAGGGAAACATTCAGAATATATACATTGAGAACTAAAAAAAAGTCACGCAAACTCTTGCAATTCGAGATCACATATTAGCAATTTTGAGGTTTTATCAACAAGCTAGTTTCATCATTTATCAGCATAAAATAATCTTATTTTGAAAGGCAGCTGGCAACATGCGTTTTTAAAATAATGCTAAATCAATGCTAAATAATTATGCACTTAATAACTCTCAACACAGAGTACAAGTATTGTTTTATTTACCAAATCCATGCATTACGCTCTTAAAGACCTCAACGGTGCTTCAGTAAAGCACTGTTTGGCCTGGAAACTCAACGCTTCCTCCTCCATACAGAGCAGAAATAGGGGCCAAATGGGTCTGACAGCGGGGCACTTTGTAGATGATGAGGCCAGACTGCTAAAGCAGATGAGTTTGCACCCTCTAAACACTAAGTTAAATAGTGAGACTTGCTGCCTGTCTTTGTCTGAGCTGAAATAGCTGATGTGTGTGTAAGTCAGTGTGTCTGTTTGTGTGTGTTTTCGAAGGAGGCGGAAAATAAAACAAGAAAACCTGAATTTTCAAAAGAAAGAAAAAAAGAAAAAAACAAGTTGCAGAGGAAAAGCAATCATGAAAACATGTTAACTTAAGGGATCCTCTCGGGCCCTTCTGTACAGTCCCATAAAACAGCAGCTTTAGATGCTCTGAATCAATACAATCTGCCAGCTCCTGCTCTTTCTAAATCCCCAAGGGCCACGCATTATGAAAAACATTACGTAAAAAAAGCAAATATTACTTCTGGGACACGGTCCATCACCGACTAAGAGCTCGCGCTTGCAAATAACACAGCTTGAAGCATGCAGAGTCACCATCTCAGACTGCATAGTCATTGGCCCTGCTAACGCTCCTCATTCATCTTCAGACAAAAGACTTATTAACACAAAAAACTCATTGTATTAACTGTTCTCTATGGCTACATTGTTAAATATTTTTTAAATCTCTTGTGTGATCAATATTAATCCGAGATGTGAAATATCTCAGAAATTTGAGACAGTGAATTTGTTTTGAATGCCCTCTCCCGTAGTCGCAGTGGATAAAGCGTCACAAGATCACCTAGCGGCCTGGGCTATAGGTCAAGATAATCCAACATGTTGAATATCCCCAATTTGATTTCAGAGTTCCAATGTACTTCCAAGCCAACTATACAGTATCATTCTTTGAAACGTTTTGTCTCGTCTTCATGAGGCTTTTTTTAGTCTTAGTATCTCAGCCCTATAAACAGTACCATTGCTTAGTGCATCAACAAGTTTACCTGTGACAGTTGAAACTGCTTGTTCACATTCAAAAGAGGACCATCAGTCTATTTTATATTATTATTAATATTTTTATATTAGTTATTTTTCTACCTGGGTTATTGACATGCATCAATAAATAACCCCTAAGATGATTTTTAGAGCCATCACAATGATTGAGATGTCCTTAGCATTTTCGGAAGGTGCTAAATCGGGATAAAAATCATCATGATTATCTTGCTGTGTGAACCAGGCATAATTTTAAATTGTTCCCAGGTGTGAGTTAGCCTGGTAAAAACCAGACCCTTGTCCTTCACTTTGCTTCGTACAAGGGTCTGGACTCATTACTATCGAGAAGCAATTTCTTGCTGGAGGCGTGGCCTCTGATGAAGTGTGTGTGTGTGTCGTTAAGAAGGAGGCTAAGCTAAGAAGCTAACCGGAAATCGTGAGTGCTATAAACAACTCTACTGAGAGGAGAAAAGTACCGAGCTGAACGAGACGACTGTAAATAAGAGCTGCTGCTTTGTCAGACAAATGTAATTTAATTTGGAAGCCTTATCAACTCAGACTAGCTTCATTCACTTCCTCCACTGACGTATGCTAAACTAACTAGCAGACAGTGCGCAGAACATTGATGTCATTCAAAACTCCGCCTTCTGTTTGTTGATTGGCCCAGGTGAAATAAACTACAAACAGACACTGCGCAGAAAATCAACGTTCTGTTCTCTGATTGGCCCGACTAAAAATCTGCCAGTGAAATCCTTGTCTATGGGAGAAATGCCTGACGGAGCAGAGAAGCGAAACTAGAATTGAGCGGAGCTGCATGGGAAGGCAAGGGCCAGGCTAGGTGTGAGTGGAAGTGTGAACGTGGCCATGTGATGAGCTGACAAGTGGGTCTAAATCACCTTTTCACCAGTGACTGCTGTCGATAGGCTGCAGCTCAGAAGGAAGAGGTGAGTAAAGAAAATGAATGGTTTGCTCCTTATCCCCAACCCTACTATCCCTCTTGTAAACTCAACTTATGTATTCCCAGAGAGGCCATTTTTTTAATATGCTTGCTAGAAGGCCTAATTAGTTTCGGAGCAAATCCATAAGGCCAAAGTTTGGGTTTCCTGTTGATTTTACTTTAGGGTTAGCTTTGTCTAAGCCTGGTCATTCATATATATATATA
>NW_013952480.1:46575-53402 GCF_001266775.1 Austrofundulus limnaeus
ATATATATATATGTACCCTCCCCATCACTTCTCCCAATTCAAAAACCAGAACGGCACTCACGGCAAATATTGACACAGTCACCCAGAGTTGTGCCAAATGAATCCTGCCCCAGTGACGAAGGCATCTGTGACTCCAAATGGAGCACGGTAGTGCATACAAAGTAGGAGGGGCTGTAAAATACGATAGCAGATGAAAAGATCAAAATGTTTAAAAAGTTATGATTATCTACTTCATTGGTTTTGAATGTGTCTGTTTGTTCTGTTAGCAAAGTATCTCATGAACCAGTGGATGGTTTGGCATGAAACTCTCAGAACGTAATTATTGGACGAACATCTAACATTAATCACATCTAAAACTAACCACTATAAAGACCTTAGTGTTAGGGGGTTGTCACAACTACAATTCCATCCCTTCTCAGCAAAAGACAATTTCAATTTAAAACTGTGGCATGAAAGGTGAGAGGCAATTTGCATCCTTTCGAGAAATGCTAATCCCTTAATTAATTAAGTTCATTTTAATGTTCTTGACTTTTTGCAATGCTGATTCACTGATTTATCTCCCAGACTGCTTCTTCAACTGAACAACCTCTGTTTTCTTCCTGTCTCACCCTCACTCAGTTTGCAGTGGCTTGAGTCAGTGAGGGCTGATTTGCAGAGTGTTGACAGAAAAAGATTCTTGACGCGATGAAGACGAGTCTTAAGCCAAGCTGTCGATCTGTGTTACTCAAACAGACCCAACCGACTGCCGGGAAGGAAGAAACACCCATGAACAGATTGAAACAGGAGGTATAAAATGAAACAAATTATTTTTTAATGAATTTTAGGCAAAGATCAAACAAGTAAGAGAAGTGCTTAGCAGTCTACATATGATAATTAAAGACATCGCTCTCCTTGAAGGAATGCATTTCACCCACATTTCACATCAGAGTTTTGATTTGATGTTGTTCAGATGTAGAGGCAGATATTTATTCAGGAATCACATGGGTCATGTGATTCCCATGGAATCCCTGAGGCATGGAAGTCAATTTAACTATATATCAAGGGATTGGGACGGTACAGGACAAAACACTGATGGGAGCAAGCAGGAGCAGGAACCAAACCAATAGAAAAAAGGGGGGAAGCAGGACAGGCGCCACCATTTTGCAGTTCTATTTTGATAAACTGACACTGTAACAAACTACATGGCCCAGAAGCCAACAGAGCTTCTGGATGCTGCTTCTCATCATAATTCAGAGAATAGCAGCAATGGATGGAGTCAACACCAACAGAAAGACTGATATGGTAAAAATATATATATTTTCAACGCAAAGTCATAGGTAACAACCTATCTATTAAGATCACAGAACAGGCAGAAAAGAAATGAGATCAACTCAAATTCATTGTATTAAATATAGAAAAAATGGGAGTGATACAGAAGCAGGAGTCATTCTGAATAGGACTGGGATGGGAGTGATTTGGTCTGGGATTGGGATGGGACAAGGCTGTTTATGTGGAGGTGGGATGAAATAGGAGTGAAAATCCACTCCAAAGTCACCCTCTAGTTTACACTTTATGTATGTGTTGGGGATGAAACCCAGATTGTACCATGTCACATTTGACTTTAATACTGTATCTCTTAAACAGAATGACCTAAAGCCATTGTTGTTTTCATGTCAGTTGGCTGCAGTGGTCATGTTGAATCAAGTTAACTCCAAAATGTTAATCTGCCCACAGGTGTGCATCCAATAAAGGTTTATAAAAATACTTGAAAAAAACTAATTAAGTAAAAAATGTAACAGAAAATGACTGGTGACAATTAATTTCACTGAAAGGAAAAAAGCCATAAAACTGTGCACAAAAATCGTGATAAAAAAATGAAAAACACACTCTAAAATAATTAAGTTGACGGAAATTATGAGTATTAATAACTGTATTTAATATACAGTCTTGCATTTCCAGTCATGCTGTTTAAACAGAGTCAGTATGTTTCTATCAATGGGTGCCTCTTTGACAGAAAAAACAAAGCTTGTTGACATTTCATTGTGTGACATAGAAAAGTACCATTCCCAGGGGTGTGACCAGGAAGTCAAGTTTATGTACATGTGCTGGTAAAAGGGTGATTAATCACTATTCTTTTTAGAGCAGCCTACAACAATAGGGTTTGTTTTTGTTATGATTCTGATAAGACCCAAGGCCTCAAACTTCCAGCTCCTGGCTGAAAAACATGGGCTGTGGGGAGAGTGAAATTAAATATTTTAACAAAGATGCACCTTGTTTACTGCAAACTTATTCCAACTTCCAATTATTAATCAAGTTTATCTTACAAAGTGTTGAATTTACTTCACTAAGTTGTGTCATCTGGTTCCACTAAACCAAGTTTAGCAAACTGAGCTATTTACATGTTTTCTGTAAAAAAAAATCTGTAAATTGATTCACATTTGTTTGCATTTTATTTGCATTTATTTACATTTGATTTACAGAGCGCATTAAGAACTCCTTTCCCGATGACTTGCAGTCATATCTAAATTTATAACATGTAACAAGGTGTTAAAGTTGAAAGTAAAAGTATGTTTTTCATGTTTTGAATGTGACAAAATAAAAGTAAAAGGTATGATTAAAAAATGTTGACATTACAGATAAAAAAGTACAGTAAATGGACTATAGACGTCTGGCATCCAATGATTACTTTCTTCAAGTTTTGCTATCAAACTCCGGCATGCAAAAGTCATTATCACCTTCATTTTGCTTTTTGGCATTGGGCAATAATACAGATAAGGGCCATTAGAGCCTCAACATAAGGAAGAAAAATCTACGCTTGTTAGCGAACAGCCAGCGAAAGAGAGGATGTTTTTTTTTTCTTTGTGCATGTTGAGTTGGGAGAGAGCAAGGCTGTCTGAGGAACAATGGCACAGCTAGTGTGCAGTGATCCAAGCAGGACCAAGCTGTCGACTGGCCCTTGGTCCATATGCACTAGTTAAACAAAATGTGCTCTCTCTCACACACACGTTGATGCACCACCATCACTTTTTTGTTGTTTTTTGATTCTGGAATCTGACCCCCCTTAACCTGAATGTGTGTGTTGATAAATGCACTTCATGAAAGTTGCCTGCACACAAAAAATGAGACGCAAAAGGAAGAGCGAGGCAGGTGAGAAAGAGGTTGAGGTGAACAGTGTGTGTGTGAGAGGAGGGAGATCGAGGGGTGAAAAAGATTCCATTGCCAGCGGTGGTGCACGACATGTGGGTGGATATTGAAGTTGTTATTAGTATCACATTTATAGGCTTTATAAAACTGCCACTGAGCTGGCTGCTTTTAATATATCTTCAGCTGATATGTGCCACGCTGTCACGTGTGTTGCACTGGCAGCAGCTGCTCAGACGATTTGCTCGGCCATAGCTCCATCATAACTTACCATCTCATTTATTGGTTTCTTTGAACCTTCCTGCTGTGCTTCAATTTAAAATCAACATTTCTGTATTTCTATTACTATTTTTTTTAAAAAATAGGGGATGGTAATTTTGTAAAAATCCCTAAATGTTGACAATAAATATATTCATTGATATAATTAGTGTACAACTACATGGATGTAGTTTAATAAAAAAATTAAATTTTAGCTGTTATGTTTCAGCATGAAATGGTCAATTTTTTAAGCTCCAGCATGAAAGGTGGTGGGTGATAGGCATTCTTTCAAGAACTCCCAGGTCTTCACATTTGGTTAGGCCTTTAAAGTTTTTCTTTAAACGTAGAATTGTCCTCAAATTCTGCATTTCTCTTTCCATGAAATTAATTTACAACTGTTTGTACTCAACTTGAAAAAAAAACTGTTTTACTGCATGGTGTTCTCACGCTCTAACCTAGGCATTCTTTCGCATTGTGAATGAAGTGCTTGATTCTCATTTTTTGGACCTTGGTATGGACAAGAATAGGAGGAAACATTCCAGCCTAGTAAATTGATTCAATACAGCACTTTCAAGAAGTGCTCGATAAAGCTGGGAGATTATTGTGAGCAACAAACAGTGACAAATAACACTCATATTTAACATAGAGAGAGATGCTGTTCTCATACCAGGCTTTGTACCTGCCAACATGGCACATGGCTGAAATCCTGTTCACGAAGCTCCAATAATTCCTTCCACTAAACGGAGGATTTACTCTCAGGAAGGCTGCTCCACTTCAGTCACTGTCCATGTTTGTTTTATTTATTTGTTTCATCTCAAAGCAAACTGCATGAGGCAAAATTATAGACACGATAAACTTGCTATACTTCACAAATTTGACAGTGTTGTGCAAACTTTGGTGTTTGCAGGAAAAAAAATGCCTGCTCGCAAAGACAGACTGTTATGTTTTTTTGCTCTTTATTTGTGTGTCTGTTAGCAAACTATTCGATGAGCCACTGGTTGGCTTCAAATGAAATTAACAGGAAGTAATCACTGTCTAACCATATTTTATAACTGTGTTATACGTTTTTCGTGGTTTAAATCATAGCTATGAGCTACGCCATTTCCCAGCAGATGACCTTAGTGTAAAACTTTGTTATAAAATAGAACAGGTGTTAGGCATTTTTCAAAGAATGCTGAGCCTTTAATCTTTAATATCTGTGATGGTATTGTTTCCTCCTGGTTCTGTGGCAAGAACTCAGAAAACAAGCAGCAAGTAATTTCGTTTAAGCTCATTTGAATACATTTTGATTACAAAATAGGTCAAAATGAGCTCAATATAAAATCAATCTAATCAATGTTTTTGTGTGTTTGTCTGTTTTGGCATCATAAATTGCCCTTAACCTCACAGTTTAAAGCTGTTTTTCATATTTTCACAATGATCACTGAAATGTAGCAAGAGTTGGATTGTTGTGTTGAAGTTAGAGCTGCGGGATCTGTCCATGGTGCTGAATCTGGACTTGTGTTCTGTTTTCTCAGACTAAAGAACATATCTACAAGTTTAAACTTTTGAAAATAACTGGAAGATAGATCCGTGTGCATATTGCAATGTTTTATAACCGCAACCAAGAATGCGTTAGAAATATACATGAAAACCTTCACCACACTTTCCATCTTGCACCACCTATTAGTAATTGTTGCTTTAACCTGATGGGGTTTTTTTTTTTAAAAATGTTGCAACGGTTTGAGTTACACTGTCCAGCCTTTAGTTCTACAAAGCAGGAGATAAATATGAGGATCATTATGATCCACATGTTGGTTAGGTCAGCATGGGGGCAGCCCTCATTCCATCACTCCCAATAAACAAACAAATTAACAAATACATCTTTATGGAAATTGTTAGAGAGCCAATGCAGCTTCTGCCCAAAATGTGTACATTTCCAAGCAAAAGCTGTTGCAGAAATATAAAAAAGAACATATGAAAAGAAATTTTAAAGCTGCCAGTGGCTCATCAGGGTCACCATGGTAACGACACAAACTGTATGTGACTATCATTCTCGAGAGACAGACTGAAACATCTAAAAACAAACAGTCGCTGTGCGGAAACTATAAATTGTAACTTAAACTATTGAACTGTGAATAGCAGAAGACTTCCATATTCACATGCATGATTTTCTTTTAGGTTTCTGCAGAGTTTAATGTTGTAGAGTCAACATGCATCACATTCATGAAACTTCAGTGTTAAAACTGGGTTTTAACACTGAAGAGTTAAAACCCAATTCACTTCCTGTGAACTAGGATCCATGGAAGCTTTGACGTGTCTTCTGTTTTCTTGGGGGCTTTTTTTGAAAAAAAAAACTATTAGTCGCAGATAAATAAGACAATAATACTTATACCATATAGGCTACTTAATGTTTTACAGCCTGATGAAGCTTCAAATTATGTTTTTACTGTTATAAAGCAAGTGCTCCAAAGATGGCTGGTGCACCTTTCCCATTTGTGTCACATGCAGTGACATTGAATTTGCATGTTTCTTGAAATCATTAGTAAAAGTTACTTTAACAAAGTTATTTATTGTGTAAAAATGAGACAAAACCAAACAAATGGTTTTGCCCGAGTCATTTAATGTGTTTGGTTTTCTGTACCGTTAGCAAAACATCTCACAACAAAATGGATTTTGATGAAATTATCAAATAGTAACCACTGGATTGACATCTACTGATCAACTTCTTACACTCAACCTAATTCATGATGGCTGCTACACATAACTGATCCACTATGATGGCTTTAACACAACCTTCTACAGCTAATGAACTGAAATTTGGGGTGACTGTTGTCTCCAACACATAGCTTGGCCAGAACACATGGTGAGACATGTTTATTTAAAACCTTAGGAGTTTGTTGGAGCAAACCCTGTTTGTCTTTTAGAGAAAAATACATCATAAACCATTGGATGGATTTTTATAGAAACTACTAAAAAGTAGCTGCCCATTTACCTTTTTAAGATCATTCCAAAACAATATGGCTGCCACAGCTAATCAACCTTCCCTAAAATCAGCTAGAAATGAGCTATATTTACAGATATTCATCTAAAATGTGGTGTAGTGGTAGCGGACAGTCATACATAACACACAGTCCAAATGCTAAGAGATCATGTGAAGATGTCCCAGTTTTGCATGCGATAGTTTTTTGTGTCAAAGTTTCGACCAAAGTGGCTCCAGCTCCATTATTTTTAATAATTTCAGTCCAAAACTATGGCATAGAAGGCATCAAGGCAATAATCATTTCTTCTAGGAACACAGAACCTTCAATAATTGCTCGTTATGTTTTCTCTCTGCTCAATTAGAACGACTGCTTCTGGACTGGACTCCGCTAAGGAATCAGTCAAAAATGAGACTGAATGTGTCACATATGGAGATTTAAAGCCGGTGGTCCCAGCGGTGACATTCCATTAATAGTATGGGGGGGGGG
>NW_013952480.1:54397-56527 GCF_001266775.1 Austrofundulus limnaeus
CAAGTAGGGTGTGGTTAGTGGGAGGGAGGGAGCTCGTTGATGGGCCCGATGTATAGCCCTTCATCAAAGCTAAAAAAAGCAAAAATAAATAAATAAATAAAATAAAATTACAGAACAAAAAAAATCTTATCAGACAATTGACCTAAATAGAGTATGAAAGGACATCCTCACACAGACACTTTACAAATACTAGTTGATGAAAAATTAAATAAATAAAACTGGAAAGCAAGTGCTCCAGAGCAAGTTTTGGCTTGTTAAAAACACTTGAGCCTATTTGAGCAGAAATGCTCATAAGAATTTAATTGAAACCTATTCTGTCATCAATAAAAACTATTATTTAGGCCTAGGGCTGCCACAATTATTCGATTAGTCGATGACTAAATCTATCAATTATTAATTAATCGATTATAAAAATAATCATTTGTGGCAGCCCTATTTAGGCCCAACATGTATTTACTCCTATTTGCAATTCTATCTTTTCAACGTCTTCAACTTAAAATGCAATGACTTGTGCGACTTGCTTCATGTTTTTTTTTCTCCCAGATGAGAAGCATTTACAAAACATGATAATGTAAGAAGCAAAGTTTTTTTTTTTTTTTTATTACAACCTCCTGTTTATTTTGTATTTATTTATTTTAATATTTGAGAATTTTACTTTTTTATGACTCTGGGAGTCCTTGCTGGCTGGGTGCCAGGGGATGGATGAGATTTGCCTCGAGATGTTGAAGGCTTTGGATGTTGTGGGGATTTCATGGTTGACTCTTCTCTTCAACACTGCATAGAGGACTGGGACAACTCCTGTGGAGTGGCAGACCTGGGTGGTCATTCCCAATTTTAAAAGAGGGGGACCACTATTGTGGGATCACATTTCTCGCTCTCCCCAGGAAAGTTTACTCCAGGTTGTTGGAAGGGAGGCTCCGGTTCATTGTCAAACCTCAGATTCAAGAGGAACAGTGTGGCTTTCATCCTGGGTGTGGAACAGTGGACCAAATCTTTACCCTTGCAGAGTTGCTAAGGGGGTCGTGGGAGCTTGCTTTATCAGTCCACCAAGTCAAACTTGTTTTCAGTGCGGGGTGGACTCTGCCAGGGCTGTGCCTTGTCTCAGATCATGTTTGTAGTGTTTTTGGACATGATCTTAAAGTGGATTTCAAAAGCAGCTAGACCATTTGTATCGTAGGTATAAGCAATGTAATTTTTTTCGTTAAAAAAGTCATTGAAGATGTTTTACTTTACCTGCTATTTTTTTCTATAGTTAAAGTATTTTTATATACTGTATATATATGATATCTGAGTATCTGAATATTGTGAAACACTCATCTATTGCTATATCAAATGTTGGCTCAATATCTGCAAAAATGTGAGTTATAGTTATTTTTAAGTTGGCCACTGAGTGGCTCTGGTGGCCATCTTGAATTGTATGATTCAAAAAGTTAGTCAGTTGTAGATGGACAGCTACTGATTTATTATTAAGTATTTGTCATCATTACAGGTGTATCTTTGTAACAAAAAAACATGCATAAGTTTATATACTGTATATAGGAAGAATTATCATAAAGTATGTGCTTTCATCCTATGTAGTCTATTAGGGATTGCAATTAATATTTTTAATAAAAATTAGTTCTGTTGTGCAAAAAAAAAAAACAATAAAACAAGCTTTTCCAGAAGAGACATCCTTTCTGTCCAAATAACTGCACAGTTTGTTTATGTCACTCTTTTTTTTTTTGTGTACAACTTTTAATAATTGCATTAAAAGAAGAAGAAAAAAAAGCTAAACCCACATCTCCGCCTCTGGCTACCTAATCAAAGCAACTGTAATTTTCGACTCGTCTTCTCTGTAATTTTCAAACGCGTGCCTTGTCAGAAAATTGTATTGCCCTGCGTTTGATTAATTTTGTCTCGGCTAAATGGCTCCAGAACAATGGCGTGTTTGATTTGCTTCCGTGGAATCAGGGAGCGTGCGGGCAGGCCGGAGCTCCGGAGCTGAACTTGCATTGTCACTATTGTTTATAACTTTTCTTTTTTTGTTCCACTTTGCTGTTATCAGAGGAAGCCGTGGGTTCAATTCAATACCGCACAAATACTTTTATTCTTTTTTTTTTCTGTTTTCTTCCTCTATTCAGACTTGTACCC
>NW_013952480.1:65672-67841 GCF_001266775.1 Austrofundulus limnaeus
CAACTTTCACTTTTTAAATGGAATCACTGAAATAAATCTACTTTTTCATGATATTCTAATTTTATGACCAGCACCTGTAAACAAAGTCCCTGTGGTCTAAAGTATTGTGTAACTATTAGCGTGAATTCCAAATCAGAAGAGCAAACAACCAAAAAATAAATAAAAAATAAACATTAAACTAGTGTAGACAGTACAATATACATGGGAAGCGATGTTCAAATTGCATTAACTGAGTTTACAGAGAAAGCTGCCTCTGTTTACATGTGGCATCTTTTTGTTTAGGGGTACCCATTCAACAAGACACATCTACTTTTAATTTATACCATTGTTTTGCATTTATTAACAAAGAAGCATTGTCAAAAATAGCAACTATTTCACATGAAGAACAAAAGTAAATTTAGAAAAAGGACAATCTATGTAAATGTTCACTTTATGTTCTTCAAAAATTCATCATATTGAATAATTTCAGACTCTGTTACCACACAACATCAAACTTTACCATTGCCTCTAGCTATTTTCCTTGTATTGACTGAAAGAAGAAAATAGAAAACATGATTTCTTTGAGGTGAGTTTGTTTTGAATCTTCATTTTCAGGAGTATTAGTGATGTGGGTCCACAGAAAGTCTAGATTGGCATCCTCCACTTTGATCAGCATTGAAACATCTGATAAAGTGTTAAAAGAAAACCAGTGGTTCAAGAAAAAAAAATCGTACTTATGTAATTTTTGAACTAACAAACTAATCTAATTCAGCAAGGGCACGTTTTCACTTGTCTAGATGAAATTACCAGATTATTTTAGCTCTTCCATTCTCCATCACTCTTGGTGATGTGTCCCACATTTGTACACAGTGTGCTGGGCATGCTTTTAAATTTGCAATTAATCTCAATATATTTTCACAATTATTTGCAATTAATCTCAATTAATTAGAAAAAAAATAAACAAATAAGGCAAAGCAAACCTGTTTTTTCTTGTCCTTTTTTTTTTCTTTCTACACATTGATAAGCCTTGTCCCAAACCCTTGATATACAGTTTATGATTTTTGCATGCCTGGTAAGAGCTCGCAAAAACAAAACAAAAAATGCAATCCAAGTTATTTGTTCAACTTGTGATGCATTATAATAATCATACTAACACACACAAAAAAAAAATAATAAGTAAAAAAAGAAAAAGAAAACTTTGAAATTTAACAACTGGGACTGTGTGAAGGCCTTTTGGTACAGACAAACTCCTTCAGTTAAAGTGACCCAGCACAAATTACTGCTGATGCACTACTGGGAGGATAAGACCTAATCCTTCACCAAGGTAATGTTCAAAACAGTGTCCATTTTCTGTCATTTAAGTTAAGCTTTAAAAGGTTGAGAAGACCTGCAAAACACTATGTCAGGAAAAAAAAAACCCTAAGTGCTTTCACATGTCTTTTTATCTTATAGGCTATATTTTGTTCACTCAGCTGGTTCTTTTCCTTTGCAATTGTGTACATATCAGCAAAAAATATTGTAGTCAGCATCACAAATAAAAGTAAATATTCCAATAAAAGTGTTCCAGAAGTAATGTTTACAGTTCTGTTTCCTGACATTTATATGCATTAATAATACACGTTTTTTTCTTCTAAAAACTAGTACAACCAAAAAGTGAAGGTGAAGAAAATTCTACCTATTGACATTCTGGCAATGCATCAGTGTTTGAGAAAATATAAAATAAATAGAAACAATAAACTTGTACGAGAACACATTCATTAATTTCCATATAGAGCAAATTAAGATCTTTGGTGCAATCAAGCCTGAGTAATTTGGTCTTTAAAGTTATAACTGATGTGTTTGCTGTAAAACAAAGTAATCTCATCTGCATATAGTATCTGAAGATGTGTGGAACAATTTATGTGCTTTGTATTTTATTATCTGTTTATGATTTATAACTTAGTTAAAATTTTTGACTTCCATTTCAAATGTTTAAATATATTTTCCCTGTGCACTGACAGGAGACTAAATACTTGTTAGTTACTAATTGGCTTTTAGTTTGGTAGAATGCGCTGAGATTACGGCATGTCAAGTGCAGTGAGTTACTGTGAAATCTGTTCTAGGTTATGAAAGTATCACTGAAAGCTTGGTTTATATGTTGTTTCATTAATGCTACTTTTTATGTCTTCATTACAAGCCCGGAAATAATAC
>NW_013952480.1:69691-72176 GCF_001266775.1 Austrofundulus limnaeus
GTTAGAAACAATGGTTACACTTAAATTGAATGGAGAGCCGGGAGCTGTCTGCATAAGAATTCAAAGAAATGTTGATTTTATTATTGTTTTTTTTTATTTATGTTTATAATCAAGCCTGAAGGGACAATATAGATTGTAAATAAAATAGGTCCAAGAAAGAAGCCTTGAGGAACTCCACATGTGCAAAGCTTTAAGGGGCAAAGGGGGAACCAGATTTCCCCAGGCAATAAAAGGCTCAAAGAGATCATCCCATCAGACAAGTAATACCTGAACCAGTTTTGTGAAAAACCTTTGATTCCACTTTTCCAGCATGAAGACCAGAATATTATGGTCAACTGTGTCTGTGTGTGCATGATATTAATACTAATAATAATAATAATAATAATAATAATAATATTATTATTATTATTATTATTATTATTATTATTATTATTATTATTATTATTATTATTTCTGGGTCACTGAGCATGTGCTGTGGTTCTTTTTGAGCCATGCTACACAAAAATTGTACATATTTGAAATACAGAGAAGCTGAACTGAACTAAAATTGAGTCGAAATAGAAGATACATAAAAAAAAGAAATGTTAGCTTACTTGTACAGACAAACCTTCACCCTTATTATTTGCACAGCATGCACTCCTCACCCCCTATTGTATTCATGTAGCACTCACTCTGTGCAACCAGTAGTTGGGGGCGAGGTTGCAAGGTTACATATTCATTTTGCACAGCAGAACACACTAAGTATTTAAATGTGCATATGTAGCGTTAGTGATAATGACGTCTTCTAGCATCTCTCTCTTTCTCTCTCTCATATTTTCCTTTCACACACATAATCACAAAAAGACTTGGGATGCAGTGTCCTGGCCTTTAGCTTTTAGTGTTTGCGGTGCTTATTGGAGCGTGCTGTTTTTGCGTTGGCCGAGCTCTTAACAATGGCCTCAGCAAAAATCCCATTTAGTTAAGAGCCCCTCGAACACCTGTCTTGAGGCTAAAAAACAGATCAGCAAAGCATCAAAGAAGAGCCAAACAGGGACAGGAATGGTGATCTGAGGAGGAAACATATACAGAAAGAACTGGACTATAGTTTATTGATGAAATCTCCTTTAATTATTAGCTGTTAAAACTAAGAAAACAAAAATGTTTTTTTTCCGTATATTCATCTCTATTCTACACTCTTATCATCTAACTAAAAATGCACTTAGAGAAACATTTTCTCATTTAACATGACTAAGTAACTCACTATACAGGCAATGATAAACAAGACTTCTATATTTCCAGTATTTATCATTGACCGCCCCACCCCACCCCCAACTCTCTCCGTCCCTAAAGATGAAGCAATCTTCGTCTCATCTTGATTCCCTGTTGGTATTGTCAAAATGATGGAAATAGCAGCAATTCCTCAGCGAGTGCGGCTCCCTAATGGTGATGGGTGTTTTCTGCTGGCACGAAATTGCTAACTTATCTCCTGGAGGGTAAGATCAACCGTCATCACTACTGTCACGCCAGGTTTAATTTATTGCCTCCATCTGCCCACCTTGTGGTGATGGAGTGCAACAAAGCCTCGTATTTTATGTGCCGCGATAGGGATCAAATCTGGTGAAATTGTTTATAGGTGTATGGATCTATCACACAAAAAAAGTACTGGAGGCTTGGATATTTTACATAATGTAGGCTTGTTTTCCTTTCTGTGAGCTGTATCATTTCTATTAAAATATAACTGAATTCACATTTTTATGTTGTTTTTGTTAACTTACATTCTCTTAAATTTATAGTACTTGGCTAGATCTTGGGTAACTCTATGATTGTTGGAAACATTTGAAATTTTATTTAAATAAATAGTTGAAATCATTAGAATAAACCCACTTACTTTCTTTTAATTGTAATTATGTTCTCCTCTTTATTTATCATCTATGACCCCAGCACATACGCAAATATATAATATATACTGTATATATAAGTCTAAAGCTCCTATGTTGAATCATTTTTGAGATACAAGCATTTCTGTATTTAAGGTGCTTTATTTGTCATCAATGCATGTTCCCATGCAATGATGACATTTGTGCTCTGCATTTGACCCATCACACATGAGAAACACCCAAGTGGAGCAGCGGGCAGCAGTTGGGGGTTAGGTGTCTTGCTCAAGGACACCACGATATGTGGGCATGGCGGGGAGTCGAACTTGTGACTTTCTGGTCCCAAGTTAGCTGCTCTACCACTACACCACAGCCACCCTGTATGTAAAGACACCCTCATTTCAGAGAGAGCCCCCTCATCAAATATGGGGTCTATTGTAAAACCGTTGGCCGGCAGAGTGTAGGTTGGACACATCTACATTCCTACCAAATTTCATGCTTCTAGGCGCATCCTAAAATTTTATTGTTTTGTATGTGGGGGGTGGGGGGGTCATTGGTGGATGAATAGCCCCTCATCCGAGCTAAAAAAGAGAGAAAATCTGAAGCTCCCATGTTGAATATATATATATATA
>NW_013952480.1:72342-74494 GCF_001266775.1 Austrofundulus limnaeus
TGTGTGTGTGTGTGTGTGTTAAAAGCTTTTTTGTGTGTCCCCTTTTAAGAAGGAGTGGGGGTCCAGAGATGTGGGGCTCATTGTTGGGCCCAATGGATGGACCCTCAGAGTTAAAATGGAAGGAAGTTAAGAAGCTAACCGGAAATTGCATGTGCTGTAAACAACCATCATCTACTGCGAAGATAGAAGTACAGAGCCAAACAAGATGGCTGTAAATGAGGACTGCAGTCTTAGAGAGACAATTTTAATTTAATTTGGAGACCTTGTCAACATGAACTGAATGACTTTATTCACTTCCTCCCCTGTCATTGCTAAAGTAGAGGCTGACTAAAACGGTGAAGGAAATTGACGTCATCATTCACAACCCCTTCGCTGATTGGTCTGGTTGAAATTCTGCAGGAGAAATCCTTGTCCATGGGAGAAATCCCAGAATGAGCAGAGCAGGAAAACTAGGAACTGTGTAGGAGGGCAAGGGCCAGGCTAACTTTATACAGACCTCAACAGAATGATTTAAATATGACAAAGAAACAAAAATATGATTATACCCATTGTTTTTTTTTTAAAAAAAGACTGATTTAAAAAATAAATAAATAAATACAAATAGGCCATTGCAAACTTTCAGCTCGTCTAAAGTTTTTGGAAAGATTCTACCTGGATATATTTCTAAAACCTATGTGGCATGGTGGAAAAATATGTGTCGTTCAAAATGGTACATATGTCCGAATAAACAGGATTACACTGGATTTCTTGTCGAAACTTTATTTTCAATCTTCTGACTCCAATCAGGTTCACAGCACTCAGCACACAGGCCTTAGTAAGACCTTGGGCTGAACCAAAACACAACACAGGAGCCCTGTTCTCAAGCAGAGACTCTCCAAACATTGACAACTTTATTCTACTATAATAATGAATTGACCTTTTAATATACATCTCTTCCTGGTCACATTCCTGGATGTGTTACCTTTTACGTCAGACTTCAGAATGTAACTCATTTTGTTTAGACTGAAGAAAGAACACACAATGACACACACCAACTCCTTGTCTGCTTTAACCTTATGGGCTGAAATGATCAGAAAGTACAAAATACAAAACTGTATGTAACATTTAATGAATCAGTTGCAAAATATCCTTCAGTACGTTCCCACTTCTCTTTTTGTGTACTTTCATAATTGCATTTAACACTCAAATACTAGTCTTAATGGCCATTTCTGGGGGAAAAATCTATATTAAGGCTTGACTTTATCAAAGTTTGTGTTATAAACGTTTTAATTAACAGCCTGTATTATACCTAAGTCGTCACATTCAATATTTAAATCATGCTAGGAGGTCTTCTTAAGGCTAAATGTTAGAGAAAACGTTTTGGCACCACAAAGCAGCCCTGTAGGCCTAAATCATCCTCTCTCTCTTTCTCTCTTGCTCTCTCTGTCTCTTTTTGCCACATTCTCCTTTTCTTGAACCTGTTTGGCCTACAGTCAGTCATGATAGATGGGACAGCAAAGTGTGGTCTGCTGTGGGATTCAGCTGCTCTTAAATGTATGAGCAAAAAGTGAGGGACGGAGAATAGACAGAGAGATGAGATGGAAGGACCGGGGCAGATATATGGGAAGAAGGCTGAACGTCAGTGATAGATGTCCGTGAGGAGAGTTGAGACTGAAGGCATGCACGGGGCCTGAGATGACCAAAGCAAATTTATACTGTAGGTGGGCTAAACACAGGGCCACTATCAGCCTGCGATCCATCTTTGTCAGTTGGAGGAAAGGATTGTCTCCCCTCTAATAATTCAGAAATTTACCACTGGATCTGAAGGTAAGGACGGCTTGTGAAAATGCAGCATTTCTTACAGTATATGTCACCTTGTTCTGCAGTGATGTATAGCACAATTAGAAGAGGTCTCCCTCATGATGACCGTTGAGTCGCAATTATGGGTGCAGCTAAACTTACTTAAACAGTGTTGAGACAAACAAAACAAAACAAGAATCTCCAGATTATACTGGAAGAATAGATTTAATATTCAATTCAGATGGAATAATTCTTCTTGGGGGATTTATTTTGTAGATACAGTGGTTTGCAAAAGTATTCATACCCCTTGAACTTTTCCATATTTTGTCACATTACAACCACAAACATAAATATATTTCACTGGAATTTAATG
>NW_013952480.1:78548-87829 GCF_001266775.1 Austrofundulus limnaeus
CAGGTAGGCTGTGGTGTTGACATGATGCTCATTTGGTACTAATGGGCCCAAAGTGTGTCAGGAAAATATCCCCCACACCATTGCACCACCACCAGCCTGGTGGTCTTCTGCTACTGTAGCCCATCCACCTCAAGGTTCGATGTGTTGTTTGTTCAGAGATGCTCTTCTGCCTACCTTGGTTGTAACGGGTGGTTATTTGAGTCACTGTTGCCTTTCTATCAGCTCAAACCAGTCTGCCCATTCTCCTCTGACCTGAAATTGAAATAGCAGATATGCTCATTCATTTTACTGTTGGTGCTGTGTGATCATTGTACATTGGCTTCACACAAAAATAAAACAGAGTCAAAATCTGCTGGATGGCTGTGTGCATGTTGCCGCCCTGCAGATGTCATGTAAATGTTTTTATTTTTTATGAGTGTGTTTTTACTGCAGAGTATGTGCAGCAGCGGATCGGACACAGTGTTAAAGGAGGTTAGACTTATGTACATACAAGTTTTGAATTATTCTCTTCCAAACATGGTGGGAACCATGTTATTCAAGCCTTGAAGTGTGCGCCATTCAGCGAAGAAAAGAACAACAAGCTACTGACTGGCTTCAGAACCTCACCTGATCGGGTAGTAATTTCGGCCTATGTTACTGTTTTTCATCAGTGGACAAAAGACATTAGTGCTAAAGGCACGGGTATAACAGACTCTGTTTTAACCAGTCGGAAACAAAACATTTAACACTTCTGTTTAATATTCTTTTAGTCATTGGAAATATTGA
Source organism: Austrofundulus limnaeus (assembly GCF_001266775.1). NCBI lineage: Eukaryota > Metazoa > Chordata > Actinopteri > Cyprinodontiformes > Rivulidae > Austrofundulus > Austrofundulus limnaeus. The sequence continues at coordinate 79,314 of NW_013952480.1, forward strand.
ACTTAATCCAGGTCCAGATAAAAATGTTTTATGTCCACTTTTTTATATTTTATGGGATTTTATACATGTTTTAATAATTTTCTTGACCTGGGTTTGTGCACAGGTGTATCTTATATAAATCTAACTCAATTACAGTGTACACAGGGATCTATATTATATCCTGAAAAGGTTAGACAACCTCCTGTTATGTCAAGTCTGAACACTACATCAGTAAGAAAGCAAAAGCGATTTTCCTGTCTAAAAAAAGATCCAGGAACACTAAATCAACTAGGTAAAATTAGAGGCTTTAAAATCTGTCATTTAAATATGAGAAGTCTTGTACCTAAACTGGATGAATTCAAAGTAATACTTGCTCAGACACAAGCACATGTTATGGGTATATCAGAATCATGGCTGACTCCTGCTATACCAAATTCATTTCTTTCAGTTGAAAATTATTCATTGTATCGTAGAGACCGTACTGATAGGCTTGGAGGTGGTGTTGCAGTTTATGTTCACAAGAAATACTCACACTCTATAATAGAATTGTCAACTGAGTCTGAATCTCTGCAATTAGAAACCAAGCTTACAAATCACCTTTCATTAACAGTGGTTGTTACATATAAACCAAGAGTTAATTCAACTAAATATTTAGCGCAGCTCACTGACATAAAAGGCATAAAATCAAAAGAGTTTGTGATTCTTGGTGATGTCAATATGAATTGGGCTGATAAAACTTCSAAAGGCCTGAAAGCAATGTCTATAAACTTAGGGCTTCAACAGTTGAAGTACCAACAAGATTTGGCAAGACATGCAATTCCATTTTGGATCTTATTTTCACAAATCGATCCTCCATATGTGGCATATCTGGAGTTATAAATACTTCAATCTCGGATCATTCACTTATTTATGTCATTAGAAAAAACCTTAAGAAACCTACAAGTCATGTGCATAATTTCATTAAAAAGGATTCCAAAATCAAAGTTACCCATGTTTCATGCTGAGATTGAGAAAACTAACTGGAATGAGGGTATTTCTCTGTCAAATCCAAATCACATTTTGTCAATTTTTTACGACAAGTTGGAGACAAAACAAGAAAAATATATTTCAACTTGTATAGTTCCAGTCCGGAAAAAATAAAATTCCATGGCTGAATGCCTCTATAATACATCTCCTAAAGTTGAAAGCTTCAATGAAAACTTATAGAATATCAAAAACTTCTGAAAATCAGTCTCGTTTAAACAGTTACCAAAATAAATGAGTTGCTTAATTACACAAAGCCAAACAATATTTTAAAAATCAAATTACTTCAGCCAGTAAGAATCCAAAAATATTATGGGAAACHATTAAGTCAGTGACAGGTGAAAGTAACAATAAAACATTTAATACAAATTTACAAATCTCAGTAAATGGACTTCTTGTTTCTGATCATGAAAAAAATTGCCAGCTTATTTAATGAATATTTTATTTCTTCAGTAAGGACATCATTACCGGGACAAGCTYATAGTTTAAACTTATTTAAATATCCTGACCTATTAAGATTTGTTTAAGTAAGTACCCAGTTTCAGTCTCAGCAGATTATTTACAGTGATGATCCCAGGGTTTAGCTGTAGGAGGAGAATGGATGGTTTAAAGTTTGTCTCTGTTAATGAAATGATATTGTGGTTAGTTTGTTCTTACAGTTTCCAAGGAGGAGGCTTGGCATGGAAGGGAGGGTGTAGACACCAAGATGAAGTTTGCTTCCACAGATATTCTGGCTTTGGCTTGTTGTTTTGCAGATGGAGTGTATTGGAGAGAGTGACAGGTGGAGGACCCTCGAGGTGATTCCAAAGAGAGCTTACAGCAAGGGTTGTTTCTGAAGATCCGTCAGGAGAGGTTCTGACTTCAGAAACTCAGAGGTCTTAACGAGGAATTTGCACACAGGGGGAAAAAACACTTTAAGCATAGAAACTCAAGGAGAGTATATGCAGGCTGTAGAAAACAGTACCAAAGGTAACTGAATTCTCCAGCGTCGGATGGATCTCTGCAGCCAGCTTAAATAGAGGCACACCTCATCAGCTGAGCTGCGTCCAGGTGAGTCCATCAAGTCTCCGCCCACAGTCACTTGATACTGCAAACAACCAATTAAGCACAGCAACAGCCATAATCTTCATATGACCGTTCAAAGCAATTTTCATTTTCTAAAATTTCACAGAGTGATGTTTTGAATACACTCCAATCTCTAAATGGCTCACATGCATTTGACAAATATAAGATAAATATGAATTTCTTGAAAATGCACGCCAACACTTTTTTTACCATTGTTTCATCATTTGCTTAATTTATGTATTGTGCAGTCTATTTTCCCTGATGCCTGGAAGTTTGCTCAGATTACTCCAATTTTTAAATCTGGTGATCCAACAGAAGTTTCAAACTATCAGCCAATTTCTGTTCTTCCCATTTTTACATTACTTGAAAAAAAAAACATTATTTAATCAACTACTTCAGCATCTAGAAGCTAATAATACAGGTGCTGGTCATAAAATTAGAATATCAAGAAAAAGTAGATTTATTTCAGTAATTCCATTTAAAAAGTGAAACTTGTATATTATATTCATACATTACATACAAACTCATATATTTCAAATGTTTATTTRGTTTAATTTTGATGATTACAAATGACAACAAATGAAAATATCAAATTCTAATGAAGTGCCTCTCTTCTTTTCCTCCAGACTCTGGGACCTTGATTTCCAAAGGAAATGCAAAATTTACTTTCATCAGAGAACATGACTTTGGACCACTCACCAGCAGTCCAGTCCTGTTTCTCTGTAGCCCAGGCAAGACGCTTCTGACGCTGTCTGTGGTTCAAGAGTGGCTTGACACAAGGAATGCGACAGCAGAAACCCATGTCTTTCATACGTCTGTGTGTGGTGGTTCTTGAAGCACTCACTCCAGCTGCAGTCCACTCTTTGTGAATCTCCCCCACATTTTTGAATAGGTTTTGRTTCACAATCCTCTCCAGGGTGCGGTTATCTCTCTTGCTTGTACATTTTTTTCGACCACATCTTTTCCTTCCCTTCGCCTCTCTATTAATGTGCTTGGACACAGAGCTCTGTGAACAGCCAGCCTCTTTAGCGATGACCTTTTGTGTCTTGCCCTCCTTGTGCAAGGTGTCGATGGTCGTCTTTTGGACAACTGTCAAGTCAGCAGTCTTCCCCATGATTGTGTAGCCTATAGAACTAGACTGAAAGACCATTTAAAGGCCTTTGCAGGTGGTTTGAGTTAATTAGCTGATTAGAGTGTGGTACCAGGTGCCATCCATTTTGAACCTTTTCACAAGATTCTAATTTTCTGATATGCTGAATTTGAGATTTTCATTTGTTGTCATTTGTAATCATCAAAATTAAACAAAATAAACATTTGAAATATATGAGTTTGTATGTAATGTATGAATATAATATACAAGTTTCACTTTTTAAATGGAATTACTGAAATAAATCTACTTTTTCATGATATTCTAATTTTATGACCAGCACCTGCATATTGTTCAGGTTTTTTTTTTTTTTACTTTTACTAATTATATTTTTCAAGTCCTTTGTACATCTCTGCTCAATTTTGAGTGTGAGCCTGCAGGTTTATACTAGGAAAAAATGATTTAAAGTAAAACTGCATCATTTTCCTAAATTTAGCAAAAGTTAATTTGATACCTTGCTTTATTCAATTTCTGTGTCTTTATTAAATTAATGAAAAGTGCCATACGATACTTTTATTGCATTCTCAATAAGACTGTGTGAATTGTGCAATTTAATTACTAATGTGAATTATAAACTTGTCAACAATAATTTCTTTCCAATGCTTTTGATGACAATACTGTTTGGGATGTCTTTGGAAATCTGACGGTATAGGCAATGAATTCTGTCAAGCTGTGGGAGGGGGCAATTTGAAAGATGGTGCCATGCTGAGCATCAGAGTAAATCTACTTGTTCAGATGTGGGCACATCTTAGTTTCTAACCTAAACACTTTTTTTCCTACATTTGGCTCCTACTGTTAGGCAGCAATTTCCTCCTCTCTTTCCCACTGTCTGTTTGGCAGCTTGCTTGGTTGGATATGCTGTCTGGCTAATGTATGATTGATTGTTGAAGTAAGAGACACTCCACTGCCCCTGACTTTCCTCCCTCTCAACATGGTTAATGGGCCAGACAAAGGCAGGTGCACCTCTTTCTATGTGCATGGATGTGTGTTTGTGTCTTTGTAGGTGACAGACAAAAATCAGTGCAAGTGTTTCAAGACTCGTTTTATGATACTGATGGATTTATGCCATTGGAGCCTATTTGTGTATTCATGTGAGCACGTGGGCAAGTGCTGGCTTGTTGGGCGTGTGTCTTGTATGTTTTTGAGAGTTTGTGAAAGTTACTGAGTCAGGCCTTGACAAGAATGGATGGTGCAAAATGAAAAATGCTGTTGACGTGTAAAGCAGGTGAAAGAAATGGCCCACTTATTGTACAGTATTTCCACATCCTCTTTATCACCAATAACTCATGAAATTTCACCACAACCTCTCCTTGTCTGGTCACACACACACAGACTGCAGTTGTAATGTTTCATTTAAAAAAAAGGAAATAATGGTTTGGTACATACCTTGGTTTTAAATCACGGTATAATATTTTATTTTTTTATACAGGACAAGGAAGATTTTTTTTATTTTACTTTGGTAAACAAGTTTTTATGGCATGGACTGTTGTGACTATAGCATTTGGAATTTTAACTTTCTCCAATGTCTGTCTTTAGAATCTGTCTCCTGGAGTTGCTTTGCTAGATGTTTATTTTGGGAAAGTTTGTAAAACTTGTTTATTTTTTTCTTATTTAGTCAGTAGCCACATTTCCATCCAGTTATAATGGAAATTTTGAGTGGACTTTGAAAACGCTGCAAAAAAGACAAAAAAAAAAAAAAGACAAGAAATAAGACAAAAAAAGAAGAAATGCAAATTAGGCATGTTTCTAACTTATGGTTTGGAGCGAATCAGGCTGAACAAAGCATAATTACATCAAACGTTAACATTATGCTGTAGTACACAGGAAATAGAGGTTGAAAACCAGAAGGGACCACATGTAACTTGTTCTAAATTGAATGGCTCTATAAAACAAATGGCTCAACAATATCTGAATCCCTTCAAAAAGCCATTCATCCCATCTCTACTGATCAGTCATGTGAGGTAAATGTTTGCTACGTCAGTACATTTTTGGCAAGTGTTTTAATCTTCCTTTTTGCTCATTAACTCTTTTTTGGAAAATCCAAAAACCAACTCTAGTGAGTGAAAGAAGTTTATTTTTACAAAATGGAGGGTTTTTTCAAACTGTGCCATTTCCATCAACCTTTTCTAAAGCAATACTTCAAAATCCACATAAAAACATTGATGGAAACATGGCTAATATGAAGTAGTTTACTACTGGCATTAAGTGACTCTAGGTAGTGCTGAACGTTCATGCTTTTGCTAATATATACGTCACTGCCTAACATGGCAAGGGTGAATGTCATGACAGCATTCTAGTACATGTCTAGCATCTTTTGAACCTGTTATTTTAGAGCAGAGTGTAGCTGTATGTCACTGCTGTTTTGATTTGACCCTGTCATTAGTCTTTACATTAGGTTGATGCCTCATAGACTCATCACCAATAAAGTCACCCACTACCTACAAATATGTGCATGATCAATAATAAATCTGGCATTGAGGAATGAAAAGAGGCACAAAGTACAACTCAGAGGTGTTCATATGGAATGCTATGCAAAAGGTTGCATCAACATCTCATGACATGTCTGAAATTCTAAATCGTTCAGCCAGCTGATTGTACAGACTGTCTCTTCTCATCAGCTCACACTGTGGAGCAGTGAAACTGGCTACCCTTTTCATATGCCAATCATTTTGACTCTATTAGTACTTGGTGGCTCAAAAGCACAACGGAAGTTGGTAGATTCCAAGCTCCATGCCACCTCAGGCTTAAAGCCGTACTGAGCCATACTAAAAGGTGTCTTTGCCCTGGCTTTTGTGAAGGAGCCTATTAAGTGATAAAGATCTTCACTGAACAAGCAAGATACAACACTGGTGTAAAGCTTCTCTTTGACAGTTCTGCTGTCTTTGTTACTTGTCACAAGCTGTGTTTCCATCCAATTCTAATTCAAATTTGGAGTGATTTTTTTTTTTTTAATTTTGCAAAAAGGAAAAAAAAAAACAAACAAAGAAATGCAAATCAGATGTGTTTCCATCAACTGGCTTGAAGCGAATCAGTTACGTCAGATGCATGCATGTAGTAAAAAGGAAGTAAAAGTCACCATCCATCCATCCATCCATTTTCTGTACACGCTTCTTCCTTTTCAGGGTCGCATGGGTCACTGGTGCCCATATCCAGCAGCCACAGTGCGAGGGGCGGGGTACACCCTGGAAAGGTCGCAAGTCCATCACAGGGACACACATAGAGACAAACCAGAAAGGTCCCTGGACCGGGATTTGAACCTTTGACCTTCTTGCTGAGAGGCATCAGCTCTACCAACTGAGCCACCGTGCCGCCAGTAAAAGTAAAAGTCACATCTCAGGAAAATGGAGAGAAGTTATCAGGAATGTGTTGCTACTATTGGGAAAGTTGTATTTATTCAATCATATTAACTGGTTCTGGCGATTTTACATGCTGTCTGGAGATTTAGAGAAAGAAATGCAATTTTCTTCACATCATGGGAATAACTGAGAATACGCCGACAGCGGGAGGAGGGTCCAGCTGCAGTCGCTGTGGTACCGGTTTCGGACAGACAGTGAGAACAGCTGATCAACATGTGAGGTAAATGTTCGCTATGTCAGAACTTATTCGACAAATGTGTTTCCATCTGTCCTTTTGCGCACTAACTCTTTTTTGAAAAAATAAATAAAACAAAACCCACCTCAAGTGAGCGTATCACCTTTTATGCAAATTAAAGGAAGTTTTTTTTTTTTTTTTTTGAATCATGCAGTTTCCATTTGTTAGAAACCTGGTTTTGGTTTATGTTTTTGTTGTGTTCAGTTTGTTTGTGCAGATAAGTCTGGAGCTGCTGTCACTGGAGGGTGGAACCACTGATTATCACTCACACCTGCAGATCCTCTCCTGCAATCATCCAGGGGATAAAAGGAGTTGGCTGTCAGTTCTCCAGTGCCTGAGTGTTTGCCTGCTATTGTATCTCATGCTCCCACAGTTTGTTCTCTGTGCTAATTTTTGAGAAGTTTTTTTCCCCTGTGGAACTTTAATATTAACTCCTGCGATCTCCTTCCAAGGCTTCCTCCACCACCTCCTGGTTCATCTACCAGAGTTTCCCTGAGCCTCCTCGAGAACCCAAGATCTCCTGGAGCAGTTCTGAGACTGACAGCTTCAAAGTCTTTGTCCCCGGTCCGCACGGTAATCTGTCCGCCCTCCATCGCTAACTATCTGGCTGCACTGCACTGACTTGTCTTTCACTCAACCACCCCCCACTGGTGGACGCTCCCTCACTACCCAAGTACGAGAAGTTTTTTGGTTCCTCATCTTTTCCTCAGTATTTTTGTGTTGCTCATCAGATTCTCCTCTGCCTTCAGTGATTCTTTTCCCCTGGGTCTCCAGCCCCAGAAGGAGATTCTCAGTTTGTTTGCTTTTTATTTGTAAAAAAAAAACCTTTTGAACTTTCCTTGTCTCCTGAGAGTGTTCTGCATGTGGGTCAAACATCTTTCTGAAACATGACACCATTCACCTTTTCTGATGCAATACGTCAAAATGTGCATTAAAAATGTTGATGGAAACACGGCTTCAGTAGTTACCAATATTGAGCTTCCTCCACTTTACTGTAATTCTTTTTTAACAATATAAATTCATTTAATTTAAAAACAAACTAATTCACACACAAATATACATTTCAAATAAAATGAAAGGTAGCAGAAATAAGAAAAAAAAATTGTAATATTTGCCCCTAATTCATAAGTTGCAAGAATGAATCTCAGAGTTAAGGGTACTTTCATTCACTGTCATGCCACTTTACTGTAGTGAACTGTTGTGGTGTAGCTTCCTCTGCTAATTTCCAAAGTTGTAATGGGGAAAACCCAAAAGTTCCACATTATATAGTAGGTTAAAAAAACACCATTTGTTTTGGCACTTTCACAAAACGCTATATTGTATATCATAATGAACTGAGACCGCAAGGAGGGTCAACCAACCCTGGTGCAACTTTGTGCCTGAAAGTGAGGTAGTAACAGAGCCAAAACTGTTGACTTGTGAAACTCTAAGCTGGCTTAGAGGTTCAATAATTTAATGAAGTGATAAGACATGGTCTGTATGTCCACTATGTCAAGGGATTAAACAAAAAAAAAAAACAGATTTAATACCAAGAGAAAATGGATGTTGACACACAACTTTGCTTTTAATTCAAAATAGTTAAATACAGAAATAATTGTTATGACAATATTTATTTAACAAAGACAGAAATACGTGGTCCAAGAATGAAGGTACTCCGTCAGATGATCAGCTGAGTTTTATTGCAACAACAGGAAACACAGAGAACAACCTG
>NW_013952480.1:88135-91957 GCF_001266775.1 Austrofundulus limnaeus
AGATAAACACAAGTGATATCTAAGAATGACTGTTGTTAGCAAATCTTGTCCTGACTTTAATCATTCTATCTGCAGATGAACAGCATTTCATGAAAAACTATGTCATTAAATGATGTCATGAATTACTTGCTCAAACATAAAGTATAAGTTCTATTACAATAATAATCATTAAATTGAGTCATTTGTCATTTCATCTCCTCGTTAATGCAGCTGAATTCTGCTTGTTTATTTCTGCGATGTTCCTTTTGTTTCTGAAAGTTCTCATCTGTAAGTTCTCATCTGTGCAAGACATGGCCTTCTCCATCAGTGATGGAGACCAGTACCAGATTTTTTTTTGTACAAATACTTTGTTGTGCATGTATCATTACACAGAGCCAACGTAACCTCTTTTAGCTCCAACATGTCTTAGAAGGCTGGAGATGCAGTTCATTACCCGTCATCCTCACAATTTACAAATTACTTAAGTATTCATCTTCCTCTATATATCTATGTTCAGTACCACCTTTGAATGAACCCTGAATCATATGTTTTGAACAAGCCGCCTTCTGTCTTCACAATAAACACTGAAATTTGTGCAGTGCTAAGTGGTTCCTGGCAGTCATCTTTGGTTTAATGGTGGGATGTTTGTGAATGAATGAGTATTTGTGTCTATGTATCAGCTTGGAGAAGGGTACCAGTTTAAATGGCATACTAATCATTTTATCCCTGTTTTACAAAGGTACCCAATAAGTCATTCACAAAAGGATTATGACATATATATATATATATATTTTTTTTTTTTCTCAACATAGGCTCACGGCACTATTTTGTCTTTGTGTTTAAGCCTTCCATTCCCCCCGTTGGGTCTTTAGGCACTTCTGTAATGAAGGGGAGAAGGATGGAAGCAAAGAAACACAGAGTAAAATAGACTATGATTTGAATCTCAATAAGTTATCCTTAAGGTACGACCAAAGCTGTTTCTGTGTAACACTACTGCTCTGTTGCAGGGTTGTCCTTGAATCTGTGGCATGTTAATGTTTAAGGACTGTGAACCAAAAGAAAATGTAGATTGATACAATCAAAAAAGTGAAGACTTATGAATCATGCACTAAGAAGAGAGAACTTTTTATCCACCTCCTCTGGAGTCATTTTGGTTTATTTCAACACACAGATGCACGCACACACGCACGCACGCACACACACACACACACACATATATATATATATATATATACATACATACATACATACATACAACATCCCTTTTGAGATGTAATTGTAAGCATAAACCTTACTACAGATGATTTACCATCATCTTCATAATTCTCCATAATCTGATTGCACACACTTTTAATCTCATCAAAGTCATTGAATGCATCAAATCAGAGCCTAGCAAGCACAACACTTTTAATTAGCCTCAGTTTACTGATAAACTCCAAATATTTCACAACATTGTATGTGTTCCACCAAAGTATCTGATAAAGGTTTATCACCAGCACCGTTTACAAAACAGTAATGACATACATTAATTGTCACAAACCCAAATGAATGGGGGTCACATCCTTGACTTTGTCACTGACCATTACTGTTCACCTAAGCATCCTCCCTCTGGAGTGAATAGAAGTCCCAATAAGTAGCTTTATGAGGAAACATTACCTTTTGATTACAATAAATAACAATGAATAATTATTTATTAATAGTACATTGGGTTAGTGAGAACAGTACTTGGTTCAGCTAATATATCAATGGACAAATACTGGTGTTGGGGACAATGACACACAGGGTGAAATTGTCTCTTTTTTGTAGCTGTTTAATCCTTTGGTGAACATCACACCAAATTGTATGGAGGCCTAAAGGTTGAATTTGAAGGTGGTATGTGTATGTAGAGAAAACGTATGTACTGTATCAACACAGTTCCTTCTCCTGTCCTCATTGTTGGAGGAATTGCTTATTAACAAAGTGCAATTAATCACAGCCTTGTGCTGGTCACCTGGGCAACTGGAAACCAGAGAGAACCAAGAGTAGTAGGGAGTGGGTTCCAGCAGTCTCTCTAAATGGCTCTAATGTAACATGCTGTGCTGTAAGCACTGCTGCTTGGTTGTTTGTCAAAAGAATGCCTGGTGCATGCACATGCCAGATATTAGATGAGAAAACACTGTTTCATCGCACTGACAGGAATGGGAGCACAAATAAATAACCTCACTCTGTTCGGTTTTCTTGTGTCTCACCACTTCTGGCTACATCTCTATGCATTTGACGAACAACAAATGCGCTCTGATGCCATGTATTTGTAATCCTCTGCTTGTAGCACTCATTTTGATTTGCTTTAGTGACACCACTGTTGCCCAAAACATCACATTTCAGAGACATAACAATGAGATTTACGGCGCACAATAAAAACTTCAATTCCCACACCAGATGCTCCCTATGGGGTGTTAGAAGCACAGATGATGAAGATTGTTGAAACTCCAGCTCCCAGAGGGCAGGCCTTCATCGCCACTGCTCCTTCTGGGGGTAATAAACTTCCATTGATCCAGTGACAGCCCTGATTAAAATCAATCCCAAGTCCATAGTGTCCCAGTGTAGCCAACTGCAGTTATCATTAAATGAGGAGAGATGGTACGTAGGAGGCACATGGTGCAAAGGCATACTAATAAAACAATGTCTATCTAATGAAATTAACTTTTCTCAACAGCCTGTGACATCACTTGGTCTTGGAGGTTATTACTGGTGTACTGGATCTCCATTTTTGCTTGAGAAAATGCTAAAATAACATAAAACTAGAGTCAAACAAAACAAAATACTCAATACCAACATGTCAGAGATGTATGTGTACAATAAATATAATATTTTTCATAGTATGAACAGTAGAATTGTGGCTTAGTTAGTAGAGCTGTTGCCTCAGCAAGAATGTTGCAGGATTGAATCCTGGCTTGGAAACTTTCTAGGTAAATTTTGCATGTTCCCTCCAGGTACTCTGGTTTCCTTTCACAGACCAATAGCATGAACATTTGGCAACTATAAATTGTCCCTAAGTGTGACAGAGTGAATGATTGTTTGTCTCTATGTGGCCCTGTGATGGACTTACGACCTGTTCAGGGTGTACCCTGCCCCTCGCACAGTGACTGCTGAATATGGGCAATAGTGACCCACGCAACCCTGAAAGGATTAAGCAGGTATAGATAACTGATGGATGAATGGACATGTGATGGACTTTTAGTTTCATTAACAATTCTTTAGGCCCACATATATTTTTCTCACATTTTTGTATCATTAAAATCAATGGTACTGGTGTACCAGTTTTTTTTTTCTCAAACTAAGCACAAGTACTTCAATTTAGATACTGAATAAAGTGTTCTACAGCTTGAAGACAGTGAAGATTTTCTGACTGCAAAAAAGTGAGAAGTAAAAGTTGGAGAAGACTTCACAATAACTGTGGACGATAGGGGAAAATCACTTAGCTCTAAGACTCAAACAATGACTAAAGTTCTCAAAGGTGAGAAACGATTCGGATGTGGCCTTGATTGTTTTCTGAGATTCTAACTTTTCTCTCCCCTTGACAACTATCCAGCTTGCCAAAAAAGGTGACCAAGTGAGAAACACACTTTAAAAACTGATTGATTTTTGCACCAAAATTTCAAGTTGTTTGCAACCTTGCAAAAGACAAAACAAAAATATCACTTTGAAAGAGCAATTTAAATGAATTTTAACAGCGAACACCTGTACAATCTTTCCAGAATGAAAGAAAAAAGTATTAACAAATAGTTTGCCTGGTAATTAGAACCTTCGTGCGTGTGTGTGTGTGTGTGTGTGTGTGTGTGTGTGTGTGTGTGTGTGTGTGTG
>NW_013952480.1:93123-110785 GCF_001266775.1 Austrofundulus limnaeus
CACACACACACACACACACACACACACACACCCCCACACACACACACACAGAGTTAATATTGTTAAACAGACTATTTATACCTAACTACCCATAGTATTTGATATCCACAGTTATATCCAACCATTTCAGTAGTTGCTCTTGAAATTGTGCCGATATATCGCAACTTATTTGGAGTGTCTGGTAATTTAAAAAAAAAAAAAAGATTGTTAGATTTCTGGCTCATATGGTGACTTCTAAAGGTAGTATATTGGGCTCCTCTATACTGTAAATAGTGTGTTTTTGTGTGTGTGTGTGTGTGTGTGTGTGTGTGTGTGTGTGTGTGTGTTTAATTAGGTGAATATGGCTTGTAGTGTAAACAAGCTTTGAGGCGTTAGAATGCAAACAGGTGAACAATCTCTGGACATGTTAGAGATGTTGATTGTGATGAAATTGCACATCTACACAATAATCATGTGTTTATTGAATCTGCTGTAGTTTCCATGCCCGCTCACTAGCTGGTGCTGTGTTTTTTGAATTTCAACAGCAGGTGCAGATACTTCAGTCTCAAGCATAAAAAAGTCAAATCTTCATTTATAGAGAGGACAAGTTTGGGCTGCTCCTACAAATTACCACCTCAGTCATTGAGTCCTTGGGCAAGACACGCCACCCACTTTCCGTACTATAGCTTTGGCTTTATTGTAGTTTACAATCATCAGAGTGCGAATATGTGCGTGAATGAATGATGCATGAAACTGTAAAATTTTGTTTAGGGTCTGGAAAAGCACTACATAAGTCTAATACATTATTATTATTATCATTACTACATATTTGAGTGAACCCTGTACCTGCCTGTAGTATGTTACATTGTCAGGTATGCCAAACCCCTATAAGTCACATATCCACTGTGTCTACCTTTTTATGGATAATATGTATTGTAAAATAAAAGGGATGATTAGCACAAGCTGTCAGTAGAAGGTCTGGTCAATGTAAGCTGTACTTATGAAAAGCAAAGCAAGAATCATTTGTTGATGCAGGATGCATACATTCCAGCAGCACCAGCATGAATTTTAATCAGCTTTTACCACTCTCTTTTAAAAGTGCATTCATGCAATCCACAATGCATAGAAAATGCTTTATGCACTTCAATCATTACTGCAAACAAAAGACCATAAAAGCATTTTGAGCACCTGCAGTGCCAGGCTGCTATGCACAGCATGCTTGAATGCTCATCGTATAATGATAAATGTGAGATGGATAAGTAGCTCACTTCCAGATACTATTCCTGAACGTGAACTACTGCTACCCTTGTAACATGTGTTGCACTTATATATTTGAAAACTTTTTTGTTATTCTTACGTAAGTGACACGGGTTATCTAAAGGGAAGTGCAAACATTTGTGTGATTACCAGTCGCTGTGTTTGCATGTTCGTCAGTTTGTCCAAAAGCAAAACATCTAACAAGCTGGTGGATGGATTTTGTTTAAACTCAGAATGTAGTTATTGAATGTACATTGTGATGACCACTCCCCCTTTTGAAAAGAGGGCAGCAACATGACAACCACAATAAATTGTCAATAGTTTTATTTTGCAACAGTGTAAAAATAAAGGTATATGTTTTCTGCTCTATGCATGCTTAAAATGGCTGCAAAAGAATGTGTGAGAGAAAGGGACCATTAAGTTGTGACCCCCAAAGAAGAAAGAAGCAAAACAAAACATGACCTAACAAATACGTATTCTATAAAATAATGAAATAAAAATACCTTAATAAACTTATCTTAAAGGAGGGGCTCACCAAAACATCACAGGGGTGGCACCAAACTATTATAGTGTTTAAGAGAAATTTGCCTGAGTGTGGACATTGGGCCTCATACAAGAACATGTTTGTATTCTGCTCCTAAATTTTTCTTACTTTTGTTCGTACAAAGGGTTCGTACGAACATGTCACATCAGATTCAACAAACTCTTCWATCTTCAGGAAAKGGGTGTAAATGAGCTGCGTAAATTCCACCTGTTCGTATCCAGCTGCTCGTGCACGAGGAGAGGTTATTTACATAATTACCACCCCAAAAACACCATATAAGGATATACGCTTCCTGCCCTACATACCAGGAAGTGTCCATTCATAAACGACATTGCAGTGTAAAAAAGAAGAACTTTACGAGTTCGGAGATTGAAGTCCTGCTCTCCGAGATGGAGAAAAGATGATCTGTTCTCTTTAGCAGTGTCACGTGGAATCAAAGGAGCTGCTTAAAAGAATGAAATGTGTTGTTAATGTTGTGTCTCCTGTGGGTCGTTACAGTCATAGAAATAAAAATCTAAATCATATTCATCTCTCTCTAGTCCAGCTCCGGTTTTTCTTTGGTCAAATATTTTTAATTTAAGTGTAAACACCTGTTTTACTGTGTTTACATTTATTCAGAAGAAGGGTGGTTGCGCACCGCTACCCCCCCCCCCGCCTAACCGTCTCCCCCCTCCCGGCTGTAGCAACTGACAGATACATTTCTGAAAAGACGCATTTTAAAATGTCTCCAAACTTCAATTGATGCCTAATTTAAGTTGTTTTTTTTTTAGTTTGAGATCTTCATATTAACATTGTAGTGTTATACAACAGCAATAAAAGACAGTTTAACTTAATATAATCAATTTATGTCATTAAAATCTAATTCCAGTTCAAACAGAATAAACTATTGTCAACATATGATTTATTTTCAACTCAAAATATTTTCTAAATAACAAAATATAAAGTTCTTAGTGAAGTAAATCCGTCTGGAAAACAGCAGACTGACTGCTCATAAAATATACGACAGGTCTGGACCACACGTGAATTTTGTTCGTATCTGAAAAAAATCTTAGAATACGAAAAAATTGGTGAATGCCAAAAATTCTCCTAAACCACTCGTACGCACAACTTAAGAACAAATCTGTGCGTATGAACGGTTCTTGCATGAGGCCCAATGTATGGTACCCTAAATTTACCTGCTCTTCTAACTCCCACCATAAACCTTGATCAGGCACCAGAGCGGTGACACCAGTGTGCCATATAATCAGGTAGGAGAAGGGCCATCCCAGCCCTCTAGGTGCGCTTCCTTTATAGGATGGTGTGGAGTCCTGGTTGGTCCATTCAAATTATCCATCCAATCAGAGCCTAAGGATCCAAATTGGCACCAGCCTGCATGCTGAACCTGAGTGGGAAATATAAAGGTGGTGAAACACAATCTGCCATACATACTCAATTCAAAACGATTTTATTCATCCCAATGAGAAGTTGAATATTTTTATAACTCATTATCTTGGTTTCTTTAAAGAGTTGTTATAGATGCTAATAGCTGTGGGCAGGAAGGATCTCGTGAAGCAAGTGGTCTATCTTACAGCAGACCTGAAGTAGCCTCTTACTGAAGACAATCTGTTGTAGCATGACAGACTGTAGTGGAAGGTGCTCAGGGTTGTCCGTAATTGTCTTCATTTTCTTCACATACTTTGAGGACTAACAGCTCATGCAAAATATTTGCTTAAAAATATGGCATACAGTGGCGGGCAATGTGCACTCATTCAAGAAATGCTAGTTTCATTTTAAAAGAAAAAAAATGGCAGTCAAACAAAATAATATATTATTCACCAGTGTCACAAGTCGCACACAATAGATTTAACCCTTCAGCTGGAAAGTGCTGAATCTGTGCAGCTATTAATGGAATGACATAATTCAGGGGCTGCAGTCAGAGTTGTCAATCATAAGCCCCTACTCTCTATACTTATACTTAGTGCCCAAAGGACAACTGATAAGCGCATAGCCACACTGAATGGGGCTAAGTCTCATATAGCACTCTTCCTGAGCAGTGATGCTTTATGTGTGTGCTGCAAGTGTGCTATTGATCCAAGCTAGAGAGAGAGAAGAAACAAATCCCCGTTCAGCTTCAGCTGCTGTTGGTAACAAAACTACTTTAATCCCATAATGCTTAACAGATGACTGTAATTTAGAACTCATAATAACAATAACAATGAGCAGACACATGCACGACTAACTCTGCTAAGAAGACTTTTTTCATTAACTATAAACGTGTCAAAGTAGACAATGCGTCAACTTTTATCAGACCAATATCAAATTATCCCCCAGGTGAGAGGGAAGGAGCCAACTCTAGACCCTCACACACTCTTTTTTTCCTTTCCCATTCTGTTCCATTTGTGCTACAGAGCAAGGGCGTTGCTTAGGGCAACAAGCCTGAAAGTAAAGCAGGATTGATGTTTAATGAGGATGATTCTCACTGGCTCCTTATCACAGTCATGTCTTCCCACATTGACACTTTTAATACTGCGCGTCACTCAAGAAGTGCCACACAATGCCTGGAGGACTATCAGCATCCACTTACCTGGGCTATGATTCACATATTTACTCACACAGGCACAAAGATATACACACAGGTAGTTACATTTCAGGAGACATGCACGTGTCTTGTTGGAAGTGGCCTTTCGCCCCACAACAACAAACACTACCTGAGGCAAGACAAGGCATGTGTGGTTCGTCAGAGGCAGAAAAAGACAGAAGATAAGGAGCCAAAATCCCTTTCAGACTTTTAATGGAATGACACGGCTTCAAAGGGGATCAAAGGGCATCTAGATTGATAGAGGTAAGATGTTTGATTTGAGCCACTCCCCGGGACACCTTGTAATGTTGACATTTAAAACACAAAGAGAGACAGAAAGCCCAGATTTATTCCATCATGGTGCTGTGTTCGGCAGGATGAAAGCTGGTCCAAGAGGATAGCAAATGGCATGACAAATGGTACTGTTTATTTGTACATGTGTGGCTAAATGGGTTGGGAATAGTAATTATCTTTGTTCTTTTTTGTTCTTTATTTTCAATAGAAAGGTAATTGTCAATTTTGTGCACCTTTGTCATGGCTTTGCTGTGTCTTTATTTTTGCTTAGCACTGTTTTCTGTTCTTTGCGTTCTTCATCAAGTCTTTTTCTTGGCATAGTTTTTGTAAGATTAACTGTTCATAATAACAGCAATTCACAAATTAATCTATTTAACTCACCAAATAAAAGTGCTCTGGCCTCATGTGTTAGATCTTACTGCAAAACTGCAGGCTTTTGTCAGGGAGTTTGATATACACCAGCAATCTTCTCAGTTGCAGAAGCTAACATTATTAGCTTAGCATTCATCAGATCAGATTAGTGACAGCTGGCAATTAAATCGTTGAATCCTTACCTCTCATTCTATTTTTATGGATAATGATAGCTGATTATTTCCTCAGTTGGTAAGAAAAAACATATTAAATTAATAATTACTGTAAGATTTACCTACAAAACAAGAACTTTCTTCAAAAAAGAATCTGGCATACATTTGTTTTTAAGCTTAACGGTAGTAGCTAATTATGAATGTATTAGCAATTTTGCATGAAACCATCTTTTACCACGAGTTACTCATTTTGTCTGGAATCGAAACATTGGAAAATTACCTTTTTACTTTGTTGGCTCAGCTTGTGAATCTAATTCGGTTGTGCTCAACTTTCAGTCTTTTATGTCATAAAAGTAGTTCTGAAGACAAAACTCTTTGCAAATTTAAATCATGAAATGATTTATAATAATGAGTAGCTTTCTATTCAGCAGGTCTGCTGTTGATACTTTGCTGTTTTCTCTTTTTTTATGCATTACCAACCAATGCCACATTAGATTTGACTGTGGAGTGATTACGAGTTCACAAGATTTTATTTCTGTCAGAAGAGGGCTTTACACTTTCAGTGTTTTTGCATTTTATTTTTAGTGTTTTTTTTTTGTTTGTTTTCAATTAAATCTAAAAAATGCATAAGAATGAGCAATTGTGCATTTGCAAGTATAAAGTCCATTTGTTTCCCCATATATGTATATGTATATATATATATATATATATATATATATATATATAAATATATAACTAATGCCAAAGTAATTAATTGTTAAGAGAGTTTAACTTGGCATTGACTGGTTGGCTAGAAGAGGATTACAGAATTTTACCATAAGCAGTTTCAAAGTTGTGAAATGGGGCGTACTATTCTTCTTAGCACCAACCCAGACAAATAAACAAAACAGAATGATTTTTACTTTTTGTTTTGTTTGAATGTTATTCTTTTGAGAGAAAAAAAAAAACAGAAATAATTTCTCAAACCAAATTTAAATCAAAATGCGCACTCAGTTTTACCCAGGGTAAAAATGAGTGCAAACTACACACAGCATTATAACTGAATGTCTCTTGGTATGAAATCATTTTAGTTTTTTTAATGTAATACATGGCTGAATACAGAAAATTATATATATATATATATATATATACATACATACATACATACATACAACATCCCTTTTGAGATGTAATTGTAAGCATAAACCTTACTACAGATGATTTNCTTTTTCTGTCACAATTTATTTTCTTTTTACCACTGTCTTGCTGATTGGCCAATTTTAGCCATTTTTTTTTTTCTGCTCGGTTTGCTAATCCCTTTTTGTGTTGAAGCTGGTTTTTCCATTTCATAAATACACACATGATTAGCATCCCTACATACCTGGAGGCATCCATGCCATTGTGTTCTTGGCTTGTGCTATTTATATGAATTTGTTAAAAAAAAAAAACTTGAATTAATGGCAACCATGTTCTTCCTGCTTGACTTACAAAGTGCTGCATGGATGAGGATTCTATAATAGGGACTTTCTTTTTTATTTATATTTTTTGACACCTGGTCGAGGTTTTTTTTTAGGGTTTATACAATGCTATAAATCTTGTTATTTATTTTAAGGTGCACATTTCAAAAACAACATGCTGCTTAAAAAAACTAACAAAAAAGAAAGAAAAAGAAAAAACATAGTAGCACAAATGCCAGAGTTTTATAATAGTTTTGATTTGTTTTGTTGAAGAAAAAATGATTCCAATATTACAATAAGTTGTGCTTACAATTCAGTGGTAATTAAATAAAAATGAGGAACAAAATGAGGAATGACCTGACAGTTCATGTTTCATTTCCAAGTACTTTTTTAATAACTTCTAATGACTATTTACTATAGAACCAAGCAGGATATATTATATTTCTTAATCAGTAGATAAGTTCATCATTATCTATAAGTGGATAATGCCCACACTTTCTTCATGAATCTTATGTAATTAACTGCCTCGTTGAACACACTTCCTGCGCATTTAATGAGCTGGGGCAGACAGCTGAGGGGGTACATTTAAATTCTGGAGTGGCATTAATAATTACAACTTTCACTTTCAGAGTTTGATATGTAGCATTTGAAGAGCTATTAAATGATTTCAGTCACATTTAGGAAGATGTCTTTATAGCACATTTGTAGCAATGTGTGTAAGCCTTATTTAAAACTATATCCCCCTGTGTAAATGCTGTTCTTTCAATGTCTGTGAAATGTTTCAGCACACCTTATTATGTCTTTTCAATTGCTGGGTCTTCATCAGCATCACCATGCTTAGCAAGATCATAATTGCAAGTGTTAATCAGTTTCTATTGTGCAGTGAACTTTTCACACTCTTTTTTTTTTCTTTTTTAAATATGATCTTGTTTTATTTATTTATTTATTTATTTATTTATTTATTTATTGCATTGTGCCTTTTATCATCTTATTTACTCACAACAAGAACGGCTGCACTAAAAAAAATGCTTCTATTTTTAATCATGATGGGAACAGATGAACTCTTCTAAATGGCTTGTGCACAGAAAACACAAACCAGCTCTAAATCATAGTGCAAACTTTATTTTGGTCATTTCATTTCTGAGCCCAAATAGTTTCCTTTAATTACCCTAAAGCTCTATATCAATTATAATGCATTCCGTAATCTCCGTGTTCATCTCAATAAGCATAGTAGTGATTTATGCAAATCAAAATTGATCTTGAGCTTTTTAATTCATCTGAGCTTGGATTTAGGAAAACACGTCCATTGAAACAGATAACAGCATCTGGTTTGACTTCATATCATTATTTAATATTAATAAATTAGCCACAGCAAGTGTACTTTCACTTTTTTGTATTTTAGTTGTGTCATGGTCTGTGTTTATTTTCCTTAGTTTCCTATTGTTTTCAGTGTTTCCCTGTGTTTCTCTGCCCTGCAGCCCCACTCTCTCTCACCTGTGTCCTCTTGTGTCTTTTTGTGTCCTCTTGTGTCTGCTCTAGGTGTGTCTTGTTTCCCTAATTAGTTTGCCTTTATATTCTGTGTCCTGTCTTCAGTGTTTGTCCGTTCATTGTACTGTCTACCAGTCAGTGTGGTTGTCATCTATGTTCCTCGTGCTGTTCCCTGAAGTTTGTAAGTTTTTGCTGACAGATCAGCCCTCCTTTGTTTATTAAAAATCCTTTTTTGAACTTTGGATTTTGCCTGCGCCCCTGGGTCATTCTGCACAACCTCACAGACTGAACGGACCAACAAATCCAGCCAGCAGACAATTTTTTTCTGCTCCTTTTTGCTTCCAGGAGGTCCAGCCCTCCTCCACCTTCCACTGGGGGTTGGTGGTCCAGCTTCTGTTGGGGATCTCCCCTGTCACCTGAGTCCCCCTCGGCCGGTTCTCCTCTCCCTGCCTCTGATGAGCCTGTCCCGTCGCTGCTACCGTGGGAGGACCATGTGACGCATTCTCTGATTATCGGCTCCCTGATAATGCTCCAGTGGACCTCCCTTGCCAGTAAGCTGCCCCTTTGCCAGTAGATTGAGGATGTCATGGAGGCACGTCCAGATCTGCTGCTGCCCCTGGCCACTAGAGGGTCAGCAACTACCCTTGGCGAATCCTGGCTGAGCATCCTGAAACCCACCCTCTCACCTCTGTTTTGTTGCCTGGGGTTCCTGTGGCCGAACCGGTGGTTCCTGCTTCTGAGCCTACTGGATCGTCTGAGCCTACTGGATCGTCTGAGTCTACTGGGTCACCTGAGTCTGTTCCAAAGTATTCTGAGTTTCCTAAGTTTGTGGTCCCAGTGGTTCCTGAGTTGTTGGTTCCAGTTCCTGAGTCAGTGGTCTCGGTGGTTCCACAGTCGGAGGTTCCTGATTTGGTGGTCTTGGTCCCAGTTCCACAGTTGGTGGTCCCGGTGGTCCCAGAGTCAGTGGTCCCAGAGTCTACTGAGTTGGCGAGTCCCGAGTCAAAGGTCCTTGAGGTTCGTGGGTCGTCGCCCTTCACTTCTTCTTCGCCTGGGTCGTCGTCCTTCACCTCCTCTTTGCCTGGGTCATCGCCCTTTGCCTCCTCATCGCCGTCGCTGACGCTCTGGCTTCGTCAACCTCCGCCAACTCTTCGTCTGCTCCCGCCTCCTCCCTTCGCTCCTTGTCTGCTCCCGCCACCTCCCTTGGCTCCTCGTCTGCTCCCGCCACCTCCCTTGGCTCCACCTCTGCTCCCATGACTCCCTTGGACCTGGGATGTTCTCTGAGCTGCCCTTCAGATTTTCTGCTCCGTGTGGGGTGGTCTCTTGGCCGTCCCACTGAACTCTGTGTATTTTTTCCTTGAGTCTGTGTTGTCACGTTTTCTCCTTTGTCTCGTCCATCTCCTCTTTTCAGTGTCGGGAGCCATCATTGAGGAGAAGGTCCTGTCATGGTCTGTGTTTATTTTCCTTAGTTTTCAGGTGTTTTCAGTGTTTCTCTGCCCTGCTGCCCCACCCTCTCTCACCTGTGTCTGCTCCAGGTGTGTCTTGTTTCCCTAATTAGTTTACATTTATATTCTGTGTCCTGTCTTCAGTGTTTGTCCGTTCATTGTACTGTCTACCAGTCAGTGTGGTTGTCATCCGTGTTCCTCGTGCTGTTCCCTGAAGTTTGTAAGTTTTAGCTGACACATCAGCCCTCCTTTGTTTATTAAAATTCCTTTTTTGAACTTTGGATTTTGCCTGCACCCCTGGGTCATTCTGCACAGCCTCAGAAGTTGTTGAAAGCAGGACAGATTTGAATAACCTGGATGACATTGTGGGGATTGGACTAATTTATCAGAACCTCATTTGGCCTTTTTAAAAAGTGTTTATATTTTATTTTATTGTTTTACTTGTACTCCTATGAAACCTTGATAATGGCTTTGATAGCAAGTTATCAGTAAGGCAGCATTATACAACAGATTTATCCATAGGAGATTGTGACTGGTCCATGGGTACCCTTATATAAAGTGGGTTGGTTTGGAAAAAAAATATATCAGTGTGTCTACTAAACTTATTCACTCCCTTGGATGTTTTTTTTTTTTTTTTCTGTAAGAAACCAATCATGGTTAGTGAAAGCAGGCCTTCACAAAACGAAAAGGAAAATCTTTTTTTTTAATCTTTGAGACAATGAAATCAATGTTTTACACTGTAATGCCAATAAATAAAAATATACTAAGTAAAATAAGTGATTGCAAAAACAAACTACATTTAAATGAACTTAGAAAAATAACGTTTTTTAAAAGTAGATGGCTACAAAAACCTTTTCCAAGGTCCTAAATCTCCCCAGGAGTCCTGTTAGATCTGTCACTTATAAAAGGAATGCAAGACTGTGTGTACTGTGTCTACCAAGAGTGTTATGTCCTCAGGCATATTCTGGCCCATGAGAATGACAAAAGGAAACCAAGTGCAACAGTAAGTGGTGATAAAACGTTGGCATCTTAAGTGGATGGACCACATACTGAGGATGGACAATGGGTGGATCCCTAAAGTAGCATTGCAATGGACATCACCTAGTAAAAGGAAGCAGGGAAGGCCAAGAATAACATAGCTAAGGACAGTGACATCAGAGCTACAGGTGGGGTGAAGCACATTTGGCCAGTGAAAGAAAAAATAAAGTGGTGGCAGTTGATAGCAGGCTTATGCACCAAATGAGATAAAAGGACTAAAAGATAGATGATGTCCTCACAAACTGAATGACCATGCAAGAAGGATACTTGTGCGAGAGATCACCAAGATATCCATGACTAATCTGAAGGATCTTCAGCAGGTGAGATGGGAGAGACTGAGATATAACAGTTGTGGCCCTGGTTTCTCACCAGTCTAAATGTATGATAAAGTGACAGAAAGCCATTGTTGAAAAAAAAAACATGCACATTTGTCTATTTTAATCTTGTATCTAATCAGTGTACATAGAATCAATATTTCAGATGGTTTGCAAGAAAAAAAGTCAAATAGGTGATAAACCAAATGATAAAATATGGAAAACAAACAACATGGATCTGATTTGCAACTGTGTCACTGCCCTTTTGCTAATGTTCTAATAAGGTGAAGAAATTATGTTAACACTCCTCACTGAGATTAATTAACTACAGGCATTAGGCCAAAATCATAGAATGTTGGCAATATGCTGTGGGGCCTTAATATGATAAACTTTATTAGCTTTTCCTTTTTATCCAACTAGTGTGAGAGAAAATAGAAGCTGTATTAAAACATGAATTTTGCTGGGAAAATGAAAATTTGCCTTTTTGTTACAAATGGAGCACGGACCATGTGATTTTGACATCATCAAACATTGGAATAATTTTCCAAATATCAGAGTATATCAAAAGAACTGGATTACTGAGATGCATCAGGACATCAGAGTATATGTATGCATGCTCCATTCTCACGACAACCTTTCTTTCTTCCTTAAACAGTCTGCTGGCCTACAGTCATACATTCGGGCCAGTCAGAGTTTAACTTCATCTGAGAAATACTCCAGATGAACTGCTCCTTTTGATAGTATTTTTGCTGCCATGGTGGTGCAGCCAGACAGCTGCGTTTGTCTTCAACTTGATCAGTGAGAACATGCTGCATGCTCACCTCCATCTGAGGAAATCACCTCCAACAAACAGGGTGATTTGAACTCCTGGAAAATTGATGGCAGACCAATGTGAACTCTAAGGTACCAAGACCTGACCACTGTACCTGCAAGCGGCAATGCCCTCCTGGAGCCGAGTCAAGGTCTGAATCATGTGTCCAAGGGAGTCCAACCTGTGAATGTGTAACATCCACTCTTCAACACCTCCTGCCTGCATCATCAACCGTGCACATTATTGGGTAGAAACTCCTGATGGTCGGATCTCCACATTCTCGCTTGCTCATTATGGTTTGGTGTCAGAATTATTTATCATTTGTTCTGGGTTATTAACAGATAAACATGTTATGCAACAGTACTTTTATTTTGCTTTATCATTTGAGTAAAGCTTTAAGCCTGTTTTACTTTGAGTTAGTTAACTTAAGGTTTTTACTCATCTTCATCCACATTAATCTAAGATATAAACCTGTAATTTAGACTTTGCAATATTTCATCACTTACTCTTATAACCATAAATTACTGGCATCATTTCCAGGATTAATTCCTTCATTTGTAAATAGTTTGTAAAAATCCCTTTTTGCAATAAAACCATGTAAACTGTAAGTACTGTGTCTTAATTCTTGTGTGAGTGTTTCAGAGGTTCAAACTGTGAACCTATAGTCCTGTGCATAAATCTGAGCTAAGGATAAATAAACTAGTTCTATCAATAATCCAAACACAACACAGAGTACTAAATATCATTGTTCTTATTTGTGCATTGAATGTGTTTTTCTACATAAAAAGTGGTTTATTTTGAGATTACAGATTATTTGTGTTTACTTGTACTTTTTATTCACTTCTTTTTCGATATGTCCATATGTGTTTTATTGTTAAACTCAGATTAATGTCTGCATTGTACAGCCACATAAACAGAGTAGGATTACTAACAATAAGTAATTTGATTTTAAGATGCAAAATAGCTGCTTTTAGTCAAGCCATCTTTTTTTTTTCCAATATGCATTTGTTCATGTCACAAAGGCAATAAGTACAAGAGGGAGTAAAAAAAATCACCTTCTCCTGTGACTACCCAGTCCCTCCTGAACATCTCCAAGGTATTTCCAAGACAAAGAGGATATGCAGTATAATCTCTCATGAAAGTTCCAGGTCAGCTCCAGAGTCTCCTCTCTGGGATGTGCCTGAGAAACATCAACTTAAGATACAAAAACTTTCTCAGCTGGATCCTTTCAATGCAGGGAGTCAGTGGATCAGAAAATATTGTTCTTTGTTCCACAACCTGGGCATGTTCCTCCCAGGAATCTGAGGTTCAAAGATCAATCAGAACCTCTTTTTCAGCAGTGTAATCCCATGATAATTGAAAAACACTCACCAGTTCTCCCGAGGGTTGTGACATGAAGGGGCAGAAGACTCAAAGCTAACAAAATACCATGATTTTTACCATGCATCTGCTATAATGGGAGTGGATTTTGTAGGTTCAGATGGACCATGCAGAAGCCTTTACTATCTTCATAACTTCTGCTATGGTTTTGGAAGTTCCTCTATCTGAGTCGTCAGTCTGCCCTACAGTGGACACGGTGACCCGATTAAGAAGATGCTCAAAGTGTTCCTTCCAATGCAAAACAGCATTTACAGCTTGGGTTCACACTGTTTTATTGTCATTGTCTGACTCTGTCTGGGAAAAAAAAGCTGATAAAATATCCTGATAATTCCTACCCAGAGATCTGCAATTAGTAGTATAACTGATTTTGTATTGTCTTTCATGGAAAGACAAAAGCAGTCAATTGTGTTTTTGCCTGTGTGTGGCAATGAGGGCTGTGTGTGTGTGTGTGTGTGTGTGTGTGTGTGTGTGTGCGCATGATTTTGCTACCTGTTGGGGATGATTTTTGACCATTTTCTCAGTAGACACAGCCTGCTGAAGACCCACTGTTTCTTATGGGAGCAAAAGCCCAGTCCCCACTGGGGATATACTGTTGGTGGGTCAGGGGTTCAATTTTGGACTAATGTGTGAATTGAGTTTAGGTTAGATTTAGGGTCAGGTATGTACTGGGGTGGTTAGGCTTGGGGTTAGAGGTCAGGGTTAGGTTATAGAAATGAACAGTAAATAAATGGAAGTCAATGCAAAGTCCCCATGAGGATAGAAAAAGTTTGTGTGTCTGTCAGTTACCAAAGCATCGCATGACCTATTGGTCCTATTTTAAGGGCATTTGGCGTAAGTTTAAATCAAAATGTCATTCACAGCTGATAAACATCGGCAAAGCCAAAGATTTGTGGTAATTGTTCACCAAAATGGAGAAAAAACCTCAAATCTGGTTTTAGCATGTATTCTGAGAGTGAAAGTGCATGTGGTTGGACATAACAATATTTTCAAGGTTGGACCAAAATGGTTACAACTTCAACATTTCTCATAAGAAAGTGGTCTTGGTCTAAAACTCTGGCATAAAAAGCAGCAGGAGAAATGGATTCCTTGAGAGAATGTCAAATCAGTTTTTTTTTTAAGTTGTATCACTTTTATTTAAATTTTACACCAATGGTTACATTTGCCAGTGTCCTTTAAAAAAATAATACTGTTTTATTTCTGGTTTAGATTCCCAATCATTCGAGTGATGGCAAATCCAAATCCCACACCCCAATCATAAAGGCACTTTCTCAAGAAAACTAGATAATGGTTTACGATTAAAAGTAAAACATATATCCAATCACCCTAACTAGTTCAACCACCTCCAACAATGTAGCTTTCATGACCGTGCAAGCCTCGTTTCTCATTCAGACCAGCAAAACTCAGTAAATTCCTTTAGTCATAGTCACGCTCACTCCACTTTCTAAGATTGCATATGTTTCTTTATCAATATCGCGTTCGACTAATTGCAAATTCATAGTTATTAATAGCATTCAAGTGCTTCTGTAATCGCCTTTTTTGTGAGGATGAAAAAGATATGAATGTGCCTGGCTGGCTGCAGAAATTATTAACCAGTCTTACTTTCAAGAAAAGAAAACAAAAAGTTTTTGTCTTAAAGGACAGTTTGACAGTAATAGCAGCAGCTTGTGATACAAAGCTATGCATGACAACTACAATTAATTTCATTTGGCTTCACTAGGTACACTTCTGACAGCAACTTTGGTTTTATTAGAGTACTGGTTTCACTAAAGCATTTATTTCAGCATAACACACATTTCTGCTTGAAGGGTGCTTAAAACAATGAGTCTAACCACAAAGGTAAAGCCTTTCATACCCAACAATTAAGTGAAATGAACATAAGATGAACAAAATAATGATGTTCTCCAAATGCAGTCGTAGGTCAGGGATGTGGGAGCATCAATAGTCTAGCTTCTAAAATTTGATCTAAGAAGTAAGTTGTGCCTTTTTATTATATATACAGTATATTTTTTTCTGTTTGTGGCCTCACATAGCAGACACAATATATTCGTGATCATTTTTATTTAGTTACTGGGAAATAACAGAATCTAAAGTTAACTAAATTTTAATATATATTTCTACAATTAAACCCAAATAATTCAATAAAATGTTCTTGCGTGATACATGGTTATTAGTCTTAAACCCTTTTTCAGGTTTATCATATGAACAGTATTGGGTCAGACACTTCTGATAAATATAACCTATTTTGAGCAGCCTCTGCACTTTCCACTCTGATTTTTAAAATAAAGTCAGTCTCATTATGTGTATGTAGATCC
Organism: Austrofundulus limnaeus; assembly: GCF_001266775.1. Lineage (NCBI taxonomy): Eukaryota > Metazoa > Chordata > Actinopteri > Cyprinodontiformes > Rivulidae > Austrofundulus > Austrofundulus limnaeus. Next base: position 108,500 of record NW_013952480.1, read on the forward strand.
ATGTTGGTTCTGGGTGGAAAATGTGCTAACTGCAAGAAATAAAAATGAAAAATAAAGTATTCTCTTTTGTATCCGGTTGGTTCCTTATTAATGCCTGTTATTGGAGTTAAACATCAATCTACTGAGTTTAATAATTAGGGTACTGTTAAGTTAAACTTGGAAGCAAAAGTGTAGGAAGGCAGAGAGACTAGACAGACTAAGTACACCACTTGAATATTGTGGAAGGAGTCTAGCATGTGCCAACTGAATCTGGGTGAAATTGTGCAAAACTGAGAAACATTTACAAACCGAGAGGCAGCCAGTAGGGGAGAAAACTTTAAAACAGTGCTGTTCCAGATATTGTAGTCTTAGCTGTGGCCCAAACATTTCTGATCAATAACTATTGTCATGCATTGCTTGCCGCTAACATTTGTCTAAATGATGCTGATGAGTTTTTATGATTTTTATTTATTTATTTTTTGCCTCAAATGGAGGAGTATCTGGGTATCTGGTATAAGTATTTGGGTGTCTTGTTCACGAGTGATGGTAGGATGGAGCAGGAGATGGATCGACAGATTGGGGCCTCATCCTCAGTAATGAGGGTGTTGCTTCGGTTAGTCATGGTGAAGAAAGAATTGAGTCAAAAGGCAAAGCTCTCGATTTACTGGTATGTCTTCTTTCCAACCCTCACCTATGGTCATGAGGCGTCGATCATGACCAAAAGAATGAGATCTCGGATACAAGCCGCTGAAATAAGCTTCCTTTGTAAGGTGGCCAGGCTCAGCCTTAGATATAGGGTGAGGAGGTCTGTCATCCGAGTAAGCTCCGAGTAGAGCCACTGCTCCTCCACATCAAAAGGAGTCAGTTGAGGTGGTTTGAGCATCTGGTTAGGATGCCTCCCTTTAGAGGTGTTCCAGGCGTGTCCCACTGTAGGAGGCCCCGGGGTAGACCCAGGTCTTGTTGGAGGGATTATGTTTCCTCTCTGGCCTGGGAATGCCTCAGAGTCCCCCAGGATGAGTTAGAGAGTGTCTCTGGGGAGAGGAATGTCTGGGTTTCTCTCCTGGACCTGTTGCCTCCACAACCCATCTACAGAGAAGCGGAAGATGATGGAGATGGAGATGAGTTCTTTTAATTTAAGGCTTTGGTAGAATATGGTAAAAAGTCTTACAAAGATTTGAGGGCACTGAGAAAATAATGTAATATTCTACAGTATTATCTACTACCAACAACAGCAGATCATCAAGAGCAATATCACTGGTAAGTGATATTATTATTGGGTTATTTTGGACATTCTTCTCACTTCTCAAATAGTTGCTGGTAGAAAAAAAAGTGCTGCCTACCCAGAGATTGCATTGTCCAACTTCTTGAACTGTGTGCTGCATTGCTTCTTCATTAACATGTTAGGTGTCTGAACTTTTTTGCAAGTGTTGTGAGCTCACAGTCATTAGAGAAACTATTTTATGTGTTTGTTGATATGCCGAATTGTTTTGAACCAATCTTAGCAGCCACAAATAGATTTTAAGTGTAAAATTATTGCACAAAAGCTACGTGTTATGAGGTTTGTGTGGTTGACGAGATTTTTTTATTTTTTTATTTTTTTTAAGGTCAATAGGTTAGCAGCAAAGCTGTTGCCAGAAATGAACACCCAGTGCCGCAATTTGCAAAACTCAAGTGAGGTGAAAAGGTGAATGAGTAGCAGAGTTGTGAGCTCTCACCAGTGACTCAAAGTCTGGGTTAGTGGGGATATTTTGGGGAGGTAAAGGCTTTACAGAGATTCACTCATCTCTGTATTGTTTGCTTTTTCTTTTTCCTTGTCTGGAGTAAAAACACACTTTGGAAATTCTCAGATGTAAAAGAGCTTCCACAAGAGAGAGGCAAGAACTGAGAGGCAGAGGTATTGAAATGCATAAAAGGGAAATAAGACAGAAACCACTGTGCTGAAGTTTACTCAGCAATTCAGACACCAACCACCCCCCCCCCAAAAAAAAAAATAAATAAATAAATAAATAAATAAATAAATAAATAATCGGTGTCAACCAAAGTTATTCCTTGTTTCTGTTCAGCTTACTGCAAGGCTTCTTTTTCCTCCCCTGCCTTAGTCATCCAGGGCTCTAACACCACATGCTGCGATTCTTTTTGGCAAGTGGTATCATGTGTATTTCTTCTTGTGTGGGTTGTGATCAGGGGCATCATGGCCAAGACGGTGTGTGCGTATACTGTATGTGTGTATGTTCAAGTGTTGATGTGTCTGCATCTCACGCTGGCATCAACTTTGGGTGGTGTCACCATACAGGTGTACTGTGTGTG
>NW_013952480.1:111566-112584 GCF_001266775.1 Austrofundulus limnaeus
AAATAAACTGTTCATTTGATTTAAAAAAAACATTAATTTTTTAATGATCACCTGTGAATTACTGGTTAAAACTGTACTACCCCACATTTTAGAGTTTTTCAAGCAAAAATGTTTCAAAAGTCAAAATTAATTTAACTATTTGTGAACAGTGTATAAATGAGTTTTATTTCTTTTCTAGAGCACTACAAATGTCAGATGCAGTTATTTTGATGATCAAAAGTTGTACAGTTAAAAAGAGTTCCAATAAATATTTTAAAATTGTGAAATTTTAAAGTAAACCAATTTTGTTTTACAGAGTTCTATTGTATCTTTGCAATTATTGATGTGGAGATGCTCTGAAAGATGTTTTAAAGTGTTTCATTCTGGCCAGCTTAAAAAGAAATGTGTGAACAGCACTTGTACATTCAAGCAAAAGCTCAGTCAGCACAGAATATTGTAACAAAATCCATTCAAGGGGCTTTAACTAGGTCAGGTTGCTCAGCGCTTGACAATCTATTAATAACATGAAATAAAATGCACTGTAGTAGCCAGAGACCTGCACTCCTCACATTCTGCCTTGTGTCCCTTATGATTTCTCCGTGGACATAGATATAAGAATAAAATCCATTTCCTGCAATACCTTAATTCCCAGTGGAGGTTCGTGTAAGGTAAAGATCAGCTTCACCATCCACTCGGGATTCTCAAGGGTTTCAAAAATGGGTGAGCAGAGAAAGACATGTCAAACAATTCTTTTGCTTGAGCAGGGCCAATTCCAGGAAGTCATTTTTTCTTTCTCCCTATTTTGCTTACTTCAACATTTTGCATATAAATGTGAGATCTTTGATGTTTGTGAGAGCATCAGATCTGATGTGGCATGATGATTAGAGTGCTCTGATGTGGCATGATGATTAGAGCATATGTCATCATCGAAGGAGTGCTCCAAAAACAGAGGGATATAACCTACGTCCAAATCATCAATGAAATTTTAATGCAAGGTGCTTGCTTTACTGATAGTGAGGATTTTGAAACAAATATTTAT
>NW_013952480.1:112695-116370 GCF_001266775.1 Austrofundulus limnaeus
AAGAAAATGGTTTAGACCAGAGCAACTGGGAAACATTACAGTTGGTCTGATGTAAAAAACTCCTCATGACAGAGGCACGGGTGAATTGTAGTTTAATTTGCCAAACTTAGCGTTGGCAAACGAACTCGAACTCCTGATTGATTTTAATAAAATTCACGGAACGGTTTTTGTGTGTTCAAATGTAAATGATGACAAACCTTTGAAGTCATTTCTATTCAAGATGGCTGCTACAGATAAGCAAAATGTGCAACATAAAACTATGTAATGTATAAAATTTATAGATATTGAACTCAAAATTGGTGTTAGTATTAAAAGGAGACATATCATGCTAAACACACTTTTTTTTGCATTTATAAACTGTTTTGGTGTAGTTATATTGTCTAAGAGTGTTGAAAACTTTAATTTATTCTGTCCAGTTACTGCAAAGATATTTTTATATTGTTTTATGGGTCAAATTTTTCAGTGTGTTCAAAATCTGCTGTTGCTTATTTCGTCTCATTGTTTGTTTCATCTCACTTTTTTCTTCAGAACTACCATTTATGGTAATATACTTCCAGCCAACTGGATTTCATAGTCCGCCATTTTTTTTTCCTCGCTGTGATTTTGTAGTTCAAATAGCGTGATGCCGAAGATGCAAGTTCAGAAGTCAAAAGGTTCGGTTCTGGAGTGTGTGAACCCACATGATTATCTACATAGACTACCAGCGTCACAGCCTCTTCAAAGTGCCTGGTTAAATTTTATTTTCCAAGGAAATGTACCCACAACAATGGGGAAGTGCTTACGGTTAATATTAGTTACAGTTCCAAAGTAGAATGTGACTGATCATTTGTTTATTATTTAAGTTCTAATTTGACATATGGAAATCAATAGGCTAATTGATAATGAAAAATCAAAACAATTACATTTAATTTGCTTTTTGTACATTTCAAACTAACAGTCAAACACAAAAATCTATATACTTAAAATAACTTCACATCTGTACAGTGAGTGTGAGTATCATTTTGTAGTTGTTCAATTAAAAACACTTTTTTGATCACAAAAGTAAATTATATAATATAATAGTGGTTAAATAGTAGTTCAAATACATGTATTTTAGTTTAACTATGCTCCCCAGTGTAGGTAAGGATTTAGAGTGTGTAATTAAATAACGCACCATTGTGACACATTCGTTTGAAGACGTGGTTTGTGTTTGTGTCTGAGTGTCTCGCACTGGGTCAGACTCTGGCTCGTACAGTAAGGCTGGATTGACAAGTCTACCGTTGTTGACATCCTTAAACTTTTTTTGCCATCTGCCATCACTAATTTGCACCTTCATATACATTCATTTTTGTACTGTACTTTACGGTGTATATATGTAAATAAATAAGCATATGTGTTTACATATATATGTGTACATGTGCATTGGTTTATGTAAATTACCATATTGCATGTGTATATTGTGGGGTTGTTTTTGTTTGTTATCTTTTATTTATCTTTCCTTATTCTTCTCAGCCTCTCTTGTATTAAGATGCAGTAATGTGCAAATTTCCAGACTGTGGGATCAATAAAGTCTTATATTATCTTATTTTATCTTTAAAACAGTTTTTAGCCGGTGGATTGCATTGTTGTTGCTATGAAACTACAGACATGGCCGAACGGGGTGGAGTCGAATGCTCAGCGACCTGAAAGGGGCGGGGTGTGAAATATCTCATTTGCATATAAAGAGACCGCACCAAAACAGCTTGCTCTGAGGCGCAACTCAGAACAGGTGTAAAGCAAGGAAAGCAAGGAGTCTGTGGAGCAACAAAAATGAGGAATTAAGACCAAAGTGTTGCAGTTTTATTTTAAATAGACCATAGGCATAAGGGGCGGCTGTGGCGGAGTGGTTAGGGGAGTCATCCTGGAACCAGAAGGCCGCTGGCTCAATCCCCTGTCCAGCCATCTCAGTCATTGTTTCCTTGGGCAAGACACTTCACCCACCTTGCCTACTGATGGTGGTCCAGTACCATTTACCATAAGTGAATGATTTAGACGTGAAAAAGAAGGATTTTAAAAGCATGATATGTTACCTTTAAAACTCATTTCATATTTGCAGACCAAGACTATGTTTTCACTGCAGGTCTTCAAGCCTAATTCCGATTTTTTTGCATGGACATTCACATCATATTTTAAATGCAACCTCCATCATACTTCAGTGTGAAATCTCCACGGCACTGATTCGACACGCATGCACAGAAGAAGATGTGTTGTCACGTTCAGTTTGCTGTTTACAGAAGTAAAAATGGATGCTATATGTTAGTATGTGTGGATCAATTCTGAAGTTGTTGTGCAATAGGAGCCAATTAAATAATTATCTGACTTGCTGGTTTTACATTTGAACCTGCCTCTGGCTGGCTGCTCTAGTGAATCATGTATTTGTGGAATGGGAGCGATGTGCTGGAAGTAACTTTACTATCATTATGGTCTGAGAATGACCTTATTATGATACATCTCTATGAATTATCAGTCATCCAGGTTATGGAAAATTAGAAGAAAAATATGATGCAACTGGTTTCTGTTTTGTAGCTGTAGATGTGTGGAGTTACAAGGTTTAAGCCACAAGGTTGATTTTCTAAATATTTAGATGGATTCACTCACCTCCACCTCACTGAGGCAAAAGTCGCATGAAATGCAACGTGATTGTTTAGATCAAAGTCACTTTGAAAAACATCCAATATGCATCAGATTTAGTAACACATACTGAAAATACATGGGTTGGATTTGAGAAAATCAGATTTGTCATGTCAGTGTTCCAATGAGGGTTGCATAGGGGCTACAACAAATCAGACATGTTTCACATTCGTCTGCAGTGTGAACATATTAAAGCTAAATGACTGTTCAAAATCTGATTTTAAAACTTAGCCCAAATCAAAATGACTGCTAGTGCTGATCAATTTTTCTCATCTGAAGTTTAACACTTTGACATACAAACTGGTGGGTGACATGTATGCCAACTAAGTGATTTTATTTAATATCATTGTTGTTATCAGGGTTGCACATAAAATTTTTGGTCTGGTTCTCAGGGGAGAGCCTAGGGTTTATGCTTGGTGCTCATATTTTCCTTCACTCATTTAACACATTTATCTAGAGGGGCATCAGGATATCTAACGTCCCCCTGTTCTGTTTTTTGACTCCTATCAGCTGCAACGTCTCAGGACATCATGCCAAATCAGTCCACCGAGTTTTTATTTTATTATTTTACTCTGCATAAATTTTGTAAACTACCTAAGTGGACGAGGGGCTGGATGTATGTCATATAAACATCACAAACTGAATATCTCCTGGCTAAATGTCGTTTAGACTAACATGTTCCTCAGAAGGACAGCTCCTGAAGTTTGACCTTCTGCATCTTCAGCCTTGGTTAAACCAGCTTTCCACACTCTCCAGACCAAGCAGCACATATCTGTCTTTCACACAGAGCAAAATAACTTAAAACATTCAAATGTTTTATTTGGTAGACTGATTTATTTTTAAAAGACTATTTTATTCAAACAGATAATACTATTTAGATGGTTTCAGCTCATGTAATTATTTATTCTTCATATTTGATCATTTAATAAATTACATTTATCCCAGAGCAGATGTGTCACAGTATGGTCCTAAATAAAAACAAGTTTAGCACATCAAGAACCTTGTTTTTTGATAAAATTGTGAATG
>NW_013952480.1:116451-126563 GCF_001266775.1 Austrofundulus limnaeus
ATATATATATACATACATATAATGTTTTGACTGGGGCGTTAAACAGAGAGTCATCTTTGCTTTAATATGGGGAAAACACATGTTCTGTTAGTTAATGTGGTTTAATTAGAAAAACTCAGTGAATCTCACAGAAAGACTCTCTCATACAGCAGTCTCTCAGGAGGAGAGTTTAGTCACTCACACAGAGTTGGACAGATCTGTTCAATAACAACATTCTGAAGATAAATTTAATATAAAGTTAGGTTTTACAGACCAAAGTCTCTGGTAGTTCAGGAGCAAAGTGCAGGAGGAGCAGAGGAGGAGATGTGACTGATCGCTGCAGCAGCTCGAGTCGACTCGAGCCGGCTCGCTGCTTCAACCAAACTTGCTCTCACTGAAAGTCCTGCCCTGCTCTGCTCTGATTGGACAAAATGGCTCTGGACTTCGTCTGAGTTGTTGAAGCAAGTGTCCGTTTAATCCTTCTGCCAGGGTCCCGCTGTGGCGCACCGAACAATGATCCATTCACACCAGTGCCGCTGGATTCTTTTTATTTTTATTGTTTTTAAAGAAATCATGTCACATTTGTGACCAAACTGGTCACACTCTAGAGCCCTGCTAACTGTTGTTTTGACAGACAGCCAGGTACAATCTTAGGTACGCAAGGGAGCTTTTTGATATTACATCTGGTATGCATTTTCCTTTTTTGACCATGCATGCGTACCTGCGCACTGCTTATGTGCCACTCTGGTTATTATACACCTTAATTCAGACATTCTGTTAGCCTACCCTTTTTTTTTTTTTTTGGATTTTCAGAACTGAGTGCAATCATTGTAAGTAAGCATGCAAAAAGCAGAACAAATGGAACTTTATTGACAAAATTCACATTTACAACCATTGTTATATGCCACTAGAAGATGCTGAGTAATTCACAGGCAATTTAAAAATCCATAAATGCCATCCTGGCTTTAATTTTCTCAAAAGGTAATTATTGAAATGCAATTCATTCAACATCCAATGAGTAGAAACATATACAAAATGCAACAGCTGGGCTTTTAATCTAAGAAAATTTCTGGTTCAGATCCTTTTGTTTGCTAATGGCTCCAAAAGCCCTGCTACACCAAAGATAAGCTCTTAATTGTTTGAGACCCCTAATTGCTCATCTTTCTCTCAATAAAGCACACAAAATTAACAGCTAACTCTTATGGCATAAGACTAAAATTTGCTAATTGGGCTGGTTTACATAAAGCTAGTTTTGAAGAGTATTTGAAAGCACTTAGTAGTGCAAACTCTATTCCTACATACAGTACATGCAATACTTTAATTTGAAACAGGTGTAAGAGACAATACACTATGGCTAAAACTATGTAATGAAGTATTACAACAAAAACTGACAGTTATGAGATGAAATATGCTGTGCCTTATTTAGGCAAAATCCTCTCACGGTATAAAAATGACCATCACAAGAGAAGTATGTCTAGATTTACTTGCACATTGTTTAAATGTTACCTTTAAAACATAGGTGTTGTTAATTCATTTTGTTCAACTGGTTGGTGCCTGAGCCTGTGTTATGTTTAAAATAATTGCTCAAAATGCTCCCACCACTTAATTATGATTTGTCATAAAGCAAATTTGAGATATTTAGTTTTCTCTCATTTTGCTCTGACAAGTGGCAATTCCAAATAAAGATACATTAAATAACATCAGGTTTTTGGGTACATTATTTATTAGTGTTATTGGCAGTTTTTCTATGATTTTATAATTCATATATATCAAAATTATATTGTATCAACTAAAATTAGCTTTATTGTGATATAAAATTTAACAACATTACCCAGCCTTACACTCACCAGAACCAGAACTGTTGCTGTTATAGAGTTTTGATGTTTTTATAAGAGATAATTGTAAATATTTATTGTTTTCAAAAATGCATTTTAAGATTAGTCAAAGCATATACTAATCTGTAAGCACAATCTTAATATATTTGTCACTGGCAAATGACATAAAACATTTTTAATACAAAAAAGTGACAAACAAAGAAATCTCGTCAGAAATAGAAATGTCTAGGAAGCCTTTACAGTGGTGCTAAACACAGAGAGCTGTGCACTTGAAACCCATTAACTCTTCATAGGCTTCAAAGAAATTTGTGACCATGGGTTTATCTGTGTGATCTTCATTTAAAATTAAAATATGTGTCATAAAAGCCTTGGTACATTTTACGGTCCAAACCTCCAGAGCACTTGAATTGGTTTAAAAGTTGTTTACATTTCAAAGAATGTTTAATGATGCCACATTGGGAGGGATTTGTGAGCGCACTATAATTAATTTGTGATGTGGGAACGTAAGCATTTAGACACAAGCTAAGAAGATTGGTTTAAGAGCCTAAACAACCTAAATTAAACATTAAGCAGGACCAATTAACGTTTTACACAGATAGAAACACACGTGCATACACTCAGTGACACAGTGTTGTCATTCTTCTCATGACTTTTTTTTCTTTCTTGGTGCATATACAAACAACACAGATGTGTATAGGATCAGAATCAGAAACAGTTTTATTGCCATTGTCAGTGAATATATAGTTTAGGAACTTGCAGTTAAGAACACCCATTCTTATTACACACAAAGCAAGCATTGGGGAGAATGGATGTCCAGGGGTCGGATTTATAAAACTGGCGTACGCACAATTTGAGCCCAGAAAAATGTGTACGCCCCTTTTTATGCCAAGGTTGTGATTTATAAAATCCAAACTTGACGTGAAAATGTGTGGTGCCTCACACCAGCTCTGACCCATGCGTACGCTCATTTTGGAGACGTGAAACTGCGACACAGATGGTGAAGTGAGGAATTAGAGCCACACTGTGTCATGATCACTGTCAGATATTTAATTTACCTTCATCAGACTTAGATTTTTATTCAACTTTATCATCAGCTTTCTTAACAGTAATATTTATGCTTCTGCTGCTGAGCCATGAGGACCTTTGAAATAAAAATTAAAAAACTTAAATCTTAAATAAAAGTTCCCGTGCGCAAATCCCTTCATCTGCTTCCTCCTCAGACGACCCTGACCTAAAGAACCCCCCCCTGACCCACAGACCCCTCCCTGACCCACAGACCCCTCCCTGACCCACAGACCCCTCCACGACAAGAACAGCAGGACAGCAAAAGTCACGCTTTAGAACCCGCGCAGGGCGCATCCACCTCGCCAGTGTGAATGTTATAAACCTTCACGTTTAAAGTCCGTTTTTGTAACGTGCGCGCGTGGGGGYTGTGTGRYTGTGTGTGTGTGCGCGGGGSGGGGGTGTCTGCCGCGGATAACAGAGCAGGCAGGAGGGGGAGAGGACGAGGAGAAGAGCGGTGGACTTATTTTTAATTTTATCTGACTTATTTAATTTTGTTTTTATTATTTTTATCGTCCTGCAGGCTCTGAGGGAAAATTAATTTGAAGCTGAGATTTTTATAAAAATCGTTAGATTACTCTAAAGCAAAATGAGGGAAAATCTGTGTCAGTTACAGACAATCTGTTCACGTGAACAGCTGTCAGTCAGCACCTGTCATCCTCCAGACACGACGTAGCGTGTCTGAACCAATCACTTTTGTTGACACTGATCAGCTGACTGATTTAAACACATCTTAACATTCATGAGGTACTTTGCATTGACTGTTTATGYTTGAATGTGGGCGTGTAGAGGGTAGAACCTGAGGCGGGACCTCGTGCGCAAACTCTGACGTGCGGCTGTGATTTATAAAGGAAAGATGCGCAGAAACATGCGTACGCACCTTTTTATAAATCTGATTTTTTTTTTTTTTTTGGCGTATGCCATTTCCGCCTTTTGGCCGTACGTTCACTTTTAGAATGGTTTCCACACAATCCTTCATAAATGAGACCCCAGGTCTTTCGCAACATGGCCGCGCTACCTTTTGCAGCTTGGAATACACACAGTAGGAAAGGTGAGTTAAAAAAGATGCTCTGATCCTCTTTCCACAGAAACACAGAATCATATTAAATCATATAAATCATATTAAAAACAAACAAACAAACAAACAAAAACACTTGCTCAGTGCAAGGCAACTAAGGAGGGGCTGGGGCTAGGGATCAAACACATGGTACGTGGTGGGACGCAGCAGAGACCATGACGTTTCAGGTTAATACTCCATGCTGGAACCAATCAGAGACCTCCAGAATCCAAAACCAGTTGTTATCAACCCAAGTTCAGTTTATCAGAGTCAGTTCTCTGTCACCACCACCGTGACCTTCGGACTGGTCCACCCACGGATGATACGGGGGAGGAAATGGGAAAACAAGCTGGAAGTTTTTATCACTGCCGAGCGCCAAGGTCAGCAGCTGCAGGGATCTGAAAGATAACCATAATTGTTTTGGAACAAGCAGCCTTGAATTTATTGCTGCTTTACAGTCCTTACCGCATCTCTGTAATGATGAAAAAATGCAGAATGTTCCGAATTTCAGCACCTCCTTGCCTCTCTTTCCGTCTGAAACTTCACCCAGGAGTAATCCTACTCCTTCATGGGCATGCTACTAAACTGTGATTCTCTCGTCAGAATCACATCCAGTTTGTGACTTAATTCCCCCAACATCTGTGTACAAAGGAGGGCTGCAAAAGTTTATAATTGAGAACAGAGTTAGCTCTATTTGTATAATTTTATGGGTTTGTAATATTAGTATTTTGTGTTATTTTTAATAATGCATAAATTTATATGTGATTATATTTTCTTGTTTACACATTTAAAGCACTCTGAATTGCCCAGTTTGTTAATGATGCTAAACCTAATAAAAGGCTGTTTTGCCTAATTAACACTATTAGTCACCTGTATTCACACTTCTTTCCTAGTGCAGTAAGTCATCTAACATGAAAAATAAAATGAAAATTTTAAGCCATCTATGAAAATTCATTATGTTACAACTTTGAGCAATTTCATCACTGTAAAAAATATCTCCAGTTTCAAAGTATTATAATTAACATAAAAATATATACTTTACATGAACTTAAATGTGTTGCTGTTTTATAAAAGGGTCACATGTTTTTGTAAAAACTTTTACACAACTCACAGGTTGCCTCATTAGCAACATTTTATACATAATAGTTTATGGATACGAGTTTCAATGTATCAGTCAGATTAATTTGAATGCACTGTGGTTAAGAAAACCCAATCATGAATTTGGAGAAAATGTTTTGAGAGCTTACTCCTTTTTTCTCTTTCTTTTCTTTGTTCCTAATTTCTTTTCCCAGAAATTTGTTAGAATAAATTTAATTCATTTTTGTAGACCTTTTAACACTGCCTGGTGTGGTGATTTGGAATATAGTTTTAGTTTTGTTTTAGGCAAAAAAGTGTGCATAAAGCTAGAACAACATGTCCTCCTTTGGTGTAGTAGCAAAGTGGACCACCTTTATTTGCAAGCTTATAATGGAAAATAATTGTTATCCAGCTAAATTAGATTAGTTTTTTTTAATAAGCTACACTCATGATGAAAACAAGGATTTCCAAAGGACATCTTAATAAATTGATGTTGGAAATAAACAAACTTAATGTTTCAAATTGGCAATAGATTCCCGGGCAAATAGCAGAATGCCCTTCTGAAAAAAATAAAGAGACATGATTCCAAATTGTTGTCAATACATATTGTTTATTTCATTAAATAATATATCTCTGTAATCATATAATGGACATCACTGGGCTAATGTATGAAGATCATCTGAAGAAGATAAGGAGAAACAATGTTATTAATGTTTTTGCAACAGATAATGTAAGGTTTATGTACATTGAGATTTGATGGAATTCAGATTAAATGTTAAAAAATACCAATTTATGTCAGATTAATAGTGACAGCTTTTTAGCTCCATGCACCAACTTAGGCTTTCTTCTGTAATAATCTACCACTGCATCAGTATATAAGTTCTGGGGAATCAAACGGGTCAGGAAAAGGATTGTTTATGTACCTCTAAAAACCTCTAAAACAATAAATATATAAACAGAGAAAATAAACAATAATTTAAAAATCAAGAAAATAAAACCCTAACTTAGATTAAAAAAAAACAATATTAACAAAATCTTAATAAAGAAAATGACAAAGTTCCAGACAAGGTTAAGAGTTCACTACAGGCAGGGACAAGGGTAGGGCAGAGGGTAATTGAAATTCCTGGAGCACCTGAGAGTGAATGTCATCCTAACATAAAGCCCCCTCGAGTCCAAAGCAGTGCCTTGTGTTTTAGCCCCTTGCTCACCCTTGGAACGTCAGCCACTTTCCACAAATGATAACCTCCCTGTGAATCCCAAACTGCCTCCTATCATTATTAAAGAAAAGGGAAAACAGCTTTTAGTAGTCAGCAAAAAATGCTGTTTATTTTAGGGGGAAAAAAAAGCTAAGCTACAACCAACAAAATAAGGAAGGGAATGACCTGGAGGCTGATTTTCCTCAAATTGATGCCATCAAGATGCTGATGGATAGCACAATGATTTGTTCTTCTTACCAGACATGACTTTATTTTTACCTTTTTTTTTATTCTGCAACTTTCCAACATGTGTTACTAAACCATCAAAGCATCACTTTTCATCCAGATGCACATGCCAAAAATGCCCATCTGTAGGCTGTTGAGCGGAAGGGGCTTTCCTCTAACTCCTTTCATTTTTCTGTCTCTTTTCCCCATTATATTATCACACTCTTGGCCTTCGCACCCTCATCCATCCGCCCACTTTTGTTTGACCTTCCATCTCTACAACCTCTCCTCCCTCTGTCCCTGGGCTTTGGCAGCAGAGAGGTGTCCTTATCTCTGATGACAGTAGGCTTATTGCCAGCCAGGCCACCACTTTGCCCCCAGCTAAAACAGCTTTCAAGGGGTTCAGGGATCATGGGAGGTGACACAGGCTGACCCAGTACGCCAAAACAACAATCTACAGAAATGTATTTTAGCAGTCTCTGTCGAGTGGGTGTACAAAAGAATTTCAAGTTCACATCAACTCTAACACAAACTATGTGGTTTATTGGTTTACATTTACTTATTTTATAGAAGCCCTAAGAAATATAGCTAAAAATACATGTGGTAAACATAGATATTTTATTATACAATGTCCACTGTGATCTCCTTGTGTTTTTTACCAGAAGGGATATGGATTGGACCAAAATAAAAATGTAAAAAAAAAGAAAAGAAAAGCCTACCGAATAATAATCACAGTTTTGAGGGCACGTAGGGGCCATGCAAGTTTCAATTTCACACTCTACTCTCCTTCCCAGGCCGTTTGCTTGGTGTTTCTCCTTCTTCTTTTCTTTTTCAGTAATCCTTCGAGGCGGTGCTGACAGCGGAGGTATGATAGAGGAGGGCCTGCTGGAGCAGAGAGGGAAATGATCTGCTAATGGTACACTCTCTCCCATAGGACACCTGCTTACACTCCACAGCACTGCTGCTCACTCAGTTGCGTGTGTGTGTGTGTGTGTGTGTGTGTGTGTGTGGGTGTGTGTGTGTGTGTGTGTGAGTTTGAACCAAGCTTTCCTCCATGTGTGCGTCTTCTCAGTAAGCATCTACTTCATTTTTGAATACCAATTGAATACCAGTTTTTTAAATCATCTTCTCTTGAGTGTTTGTCAAGGGATTTCATCAGAGCATAACATCAACCGTTTCTACATTTTATCAGATCATTCCAGGCCTGATTAAAACAATCCAGACTTGATCATTATTCTCACAGCGTCAACAAAGCCTGCAGCAATTAATAACCGCTCCTAATATTGGCTTTGTTGGGCAATTTCAGCTCCCTCTCACTTGGATAATAAACAATCAGCTAATTTTACATCCCAATAAAACTTTATGAACACGTCTCCTCAGCTCCCTCACTCCTTGATGTCTCAGCTGTGCACATCGACTTCCACAGCCATGCCGTTCTTCTCTGTTGCACAGTCATCACTTGCCGTTCTGCTCGCCTCCACGCACCGACATGTCAGTTAAGCATTAACTGAGCCCTGTGCACAAGTCTGTTTAGATAGGCTGAGAGAAACCTGTTTCAAGCACATTCCCATTAACTCCCATCGTAGCAACCTCTGAATCAAGACACCTATATATGCTTGCATCACAATTTGCAAAAGGGATTATCAACTTAGAATGTATAATAATAACACAGACTATTACAGTAAAATTGCTTTTGACAAAACGAGATAACAAGACTGTGTCATGACTAGGGGTGTCCCAACACTAGTTTTTCTTAAACCAAGTACTTCACTTTGTGTATTTCATGATACTGAGTAATTATTTTGGGGTACTTATACAGAGTACTTACCAAGTTAGAACTTCAACATTAACATTACACAATGTTTTTTTTTAATTTATTTATTTTTTTACTGTTCTGAATTGGATACATATCTGATGTTTTTTTTATTTTTCAAAACAACCTCAGTTTGAATGCCTGTCACACTTCTTCCGACTTTTACGTCAGTGAGGTGGGGACATACAGATCGATTCATGCAATAATAATGATGCTAACCTTGAGTCATGCTGTTTAAATCTTGTACCTGCACACCTCTTCAGTTACAGCACAGAAGTCCAGTTGTTCGTTTTTTTTTTTTCTTAATGGATGACAGAATCCAAGTCAACATAAAGCATTTACACAGGAGGTTGCATTTAAAATATAATGTGAACGTCCATGCAATAAAATGCTATCATTTCTGGGTATTGGGGCATTTCGAACATGTATAAGTACTTGTAAAGATGGTGGTATCAGGACACCACTAATCATGACTGAATAGGAAAAGAGAAGAAAGGAAAAGGGGGCAAAGTGGGTTGAATTTGTTTCTCGTCCATACCTAAAGATTAGGGTTGCAAAAATACATGTACCCATATCGAACGGTTCAACACAGTGCTTTAGGTTCAATACATGCTTTTATTGAACAATACAGATTTAAAAAAATATATTTTATCAGCTTATCCTCTGAGGATGCTCTGTGTTGAAGGATCAGTGGATCTATGTTCGACTACTCCACCTAGGCTGCATTGAAGAGCACAAATCTACTGTGAAACTTGCTGTTTCAGCAACATTTAATTAAAAAAACTGTATTTTCTAGGTTAAACAAATGACCATAATTAATTTAAATAAATTACATGTTAAATGGGCATGGGAATTTCTCTTTTTTGAATTGAAAAAATATCGAACCATGACACTAAAGTATTGAACCGAACCGAATCGTGAATTTTCTGTATCGTTGCACCCCTACTAATGATATCTAATTAATTGGTCATTTGACGTGAGACTCTTTGTACGTGAATGTTGAACTATCCCAGCTTGCTCTCTAGATACCTGCTGAGCAGGATGCTTCCACCACGGGGACCTGATCTGGGTTTTGGCTTTGCTCAAGACAGCCAAGAACAGGGGGTATCAAGAACCTCTCCGCAACATGAAGAGGTTCCATATGTAGGGTTAGAAGTTGCCCCTCTCTCAGATTCCCCACCATCTGGGAAAGATGATAATATGCCAGGAACAGCATGTCATAACAGCAAGAAAGCCAGAAAAAGACAACACTCAAATAGATGGCTTGACAAACTGACAAAGTGAAGGATTGAGTGCAAAACAAGAAAATGAATTTATAGGTTGGGGTGCAAAAGATGGAAGACTGACAGAAAGAAAAACAGCTGTTTCAGATGGATGTTGTTTCCATCTGCTTTCTTGGCCCAATAGCCAGCATTTATGCTTTCCCTCTCAAGGCTGAGTCCCGGGCCTTTGCGTCTTCCTGGTGATGTATGTGAACAGTGTTTGTGTCGGCATCTTAGGGCCTTTCTGAGAAGGGGTGTCAAATGGTCAAACCAATTCCCCTCACTAAAGAGGAATTTACCCTCTGTCTCCATGTCCCAACCCCAATCACAGTTCTTTTCCTCAACCCTGCACCTTGTATCCGTGACAGGCATCTTGACAAACTGCGTGTCTGTGCTCGTTTGTGTTTAATTTTAACTGCTTATTAATGCAATGTTTTCTGATTTGTTAGTTTAAGCAAATCAGACCAAATTGCATATTTTACAGAAACTAGCCCAAGTCATAGACCACAATAACTTCCACATAAATAAATAAATAAATAAATAAATAAATAAATAAATAAATAAATAAATAAATAAATAAATAAACGTGCAATTATAGTGTATAGG
>NW_013952480.1:127458-129599 GCF_001266775.1 Austrofundulus limnaeus
GGGCTGAAAGAAAAAAATCCTGTGTGGCAGCACTTTTTACAGCCTCTTCAGATAAGGCTTAGCTAATATATTTTTTAGTTTGTTTTGTTTTAAATTAGGACTTGTGTAACCATCCATCCATCCATTTTCTGTACACGCTTCTTCCTTTTCAGGGTCGCGTGGGTCACTGGTGCCCATATCCAGCAGTCACAGTGCAAGGGGCGGGGTACACCCTGGACAGGTCGCAAGTCCATCACAGGGCCACACATAGAGACAAACGAGACAAACAACCATTCACTCTCTCACTCACACCTAGGGACAATTAAGAGTTATCACTTAACCTGACAGTCATGTTTTTGGTCTGTGGGAGGAAGCCGGAGTACCCAGAGAGAACCCACGCATGCACGGAGAGAACAAACAAACTCTACCCAGAAAGGTCCCCAGACTGGGATTTGAACCGGTGACCTTCTTGCTGAGAGGCATCAGCTCTACCAACTGAGCCACCGTGCCGCCGACTTGTGTAACATTTGTTATTATTCTTAATTTTATCATGTTAATGGAGAGAAGAAGAAAAAGTAGTATCGGCTTCAAGAATCGGCCAAAAAATATCGGCTGCAGTGTTGTTTTAGTCACACTGTATTTATGTTTTTTTTTTTTTTGTTATTCAAAATACTGTGTGTTAGATGAGTTTTAATGGTGCAACTTCAAACTAACATGTAATTTTATTTTAATGCTATTTTAACCAGACTGTACTTTGCTGCAATATATTTCAATGAAAATGCACGTCTGCAGGCAACTACCTCATCTGGAGAGCATGTAGATTATTCTTTCCCAAGTTCAAGAAGGGAGAAGGCACAGCAAAGCCTATCAGAACTCCTGAAACCCTAAGTAAGTCTTACCACATTAGTCACTTTTAGTATGCCAACTTGATTTCAATAAATCAAAATCATCCATACTTCAATTATATTTCCCTTATTCAAAGTCGTGTCACAAGGGCATGTGATGTGTAAAAGTGTTGAATGAGAAACTTTCCTCACAATGTTAGACAAAAATTACAAAAATAAGTGACACTTTATTGTTTCTACTATGCAAAGACTGTTGATTTTAATTTTGTTGATGTTTTCCAGATAGCACTGTGGATTCATCTCCAGTTGTCCAAGACTAAGGCCAGCATCTCCACACACGTCCTGATGCATGTATCTTTACTACACGTCCTGATGCACGCATCTTCACTACACGTCCTGATGCCACATATTCACACCACCCTCTGCACTACATATGCACTCAGTCCACACCCAGTGGGGGGCCCTTAACAACAGGATAACACATATTTCCACACATCTCGCAGAAAGGACATGCAGGACAAGATGACTCAGTGTGATGAGGTTGCATATTTGTGACCCATCATATCAAAATGAGGATTAAGTCGAATTTGGTCAAAATAGCCTAATTAAATTATCAGATTCTTGGCTTTAAAAGCTACATTTTGATACCTGGATCATTCTGATATCATAATTGAATCCATGTATATGACTTAATTTGTCTTGTTGGTTCCAATAATGCATAAATATTTGGTCTGAATCCTAATTTGATGTCATTTTGATGAGGAATTTTTGATGTTATTTTAAAGAGGAAACTTCAAATTTTATTTGAATATTGAGATTTCTCAGCTAAAAAAAAAACAACACTTTTCTAGCTCACAGGGTAAATTTTAAAAATTTAAGGCATTTTTCCACAAAATCAGTTTTTTTCTTGGTACTGTTCAAAATAGTGCTTCAAAAATTAGTTTTATGATTATATTTCATACAGTTCATTTAACTGATACATTGATAAGGCTTTTATTCATTATATTTTGACTAATGCAATTTTTGTTAACATTTTAGTCAAAACACTATATTTACCTATTTCTCCATACTTTTCTTTCGTTCTTTTGGACTTAATCCTCATTTCGATGTAATGGGTCACATTTCATTCTACAAAAAAAATCAGGATTTTTTACTGTGTTCTGTGTACTTTTAAACTTCAATTTTTGTCATAAAAACATTTTACCGCAAGTTGAACTTTGTGTATGTGATTGCTCCCATTTTTTTTCTTCTGTTGCTAACATATTTTATCAAGGCAATGCATTCCACATACAGAAAAAGCTATTGAACATATATAAT
>NW_013952480.1:130188-133494 GCF_001266775.1 Austrofundulus limnaeus
CAAAAAAATCTATTTATTTAAAATAATTTCACATCAGTACAGTGAGTGTGAGTATATTGTAGTTATTCAATTACAAAATACTTTATCACAAAAGTAAATTATATAATATAATAGTAGTTAAATAGTAGTTCAAATGCATGTATTTTAGTTTAGCTATGCTCCCCAGTGTAGGTAAGGACAAAGACTGTGTAAATAATGCACCATTGTGACACATTCATTTGAAGACGTGGTTCTGCAGGTTTGTCATTCTGAGTGTCTTGCACTGGGTCAGACTCTGGCTTGTGCATGTAAGGCTGGATTGACAAGTTCACCGTTGTTGACATCCTTATACTTTCTTGCCATTTGCCATTACTAATATGCACCTTCATATACATTCATTTTTGTACTGTACTTTGTGGTGTAAATGTATGTAAATAAGCATATGTGTTTATGTATATGTGTGTATGTGCATTGGTACATTACTATATATCACATGTGTATATTGTGGGGTTTTTATTTGTTATCTTTTATTAATCTTTCATTATTCTTCTCAGCCTCTCTTGTATTAAGCTGCAGTAATGTGCAAATTTCCAGGCTGTTGGATCAATAAAGTTTTATCTTAACTTATTTTATCTTAAAAACAGTTTTTAGTCGGTGGATAACTGTGTTTTTGCTATGAAACTACAAACATGGCCGAACAGGGTGGAGTCGAATGCTCAGCGACCTGGAGGGGGCGGGGTGTGAAATACCTCACTTGTATTTAATGAGACCGCACCAAAGCAGCTTGATCTGAGGCGCAACTCAGAACAGGGGTAAAGCAAGGAAAGCAAGGAGTCTGTGGAGCAACAAAAACGAGGAATTAAGACCAAAACGTTGCAGTTTTATATTAAATAGACCATAAGTGAATGATTTAGACATGAAAAAGAAGGATTTAAAAGTATGATATGATACCTTTACTTAAGAAGGTATGCATGTCTTTGTGAAGATTCACAGTTGATGGAGTATTTCAAAATAGAAACCAAGGTATTAGATCAAGACAACTTTCTTGAGACCATTGATACAATGTGGGGTTAATACGACAGATCAAGGAAGATAAAGTTACTGTTTACTCAAGTGGTCTCAGTTGCGGTTCTGAAATAAGTATTTTAAAATGTTTTCAAAATATGTCTGGCACTTTGGAGAAAATCCAGGACTCGCTGGAGGGATTATGTATCCCCTCATGCCTGGGAACGTCTTGGAGTCCCCCAGGACGAGCTGGAAGGTGTCGCTGGGGAGAGGGAAGTCTGGGTCTCTCTGCTGCTGTCCCCGCGACCCGATCCCGGATAAGCCGGGCGGACGGACAATTTATATTGTTAGTCTAAATTATTACATTTAAAAATATAACTCTAATTCAAGCAGAATAGCCTATTGTCAAGATAATTATAGAGTGTGATTTATTTTCAACTCAAAATATCTTCAAACTAATGAAGTATATAAAGTTATTAGGGACGAAAACCCATCTGGATAACAGCAGACTGACTGCTTGTAAAATATACGACAGGTCTGGACCACTCGTGAATTTTGTTCGTATCTAAAAAAAAAAAAAAATCTTAGAAAATGAAAACATTGGTGAATGCCACAAATTCTCCTAAATCACTCGTACGCACAACTTAAGAACAAATCTGTGCGTACGAACGATTCTTGCATGAGGCCCATTGATCCTATCTTTTATGCCCTGTCCAGCTCAATTTTCTTGGGCCGTTTCCAGATGCAGCTTCATGCAAATCCACACCACCCTACCTCAATATGGTCAGAGTTTAGTGGTTACATTCCTTCTTCAAATTGTTAATGACTAAGCCTACCTGGTGTGCATCAATAACCGCGTCATGGCCATGCTTCCACCAGGTTCCTCCATGCAGCACCCAGGAACCTAATGGGACCCAATACCAATGCAACTACAATCTTACTACAAACATTTTGGACATGCTCAAAAGCATCATTGACTCATCACTCTTCATCACATGCAACGTGGAACTCACTGCATAATTAAAGTACATGGAAACCTTATCATAGTCAAGTAATGACTATTGTAGAGCAGACTACCACAACACAACAGTAATGACTCTTAGATCACAGAAAGGTAAGTTCTTGATTCAGTGATTTTATACACAGCACAGTTTAGGATCATGATGTAAGAAAAAAAGGTACATCTGACAATTTTAGGACAATGATGAGACAAATAACTATACAACTGTGTACACACGTTCACACACACTCACAACTAATGTAATTTTAATATTGCCACTTAACAAGCATGTTTTTAGACAGCAGGATGAAACTGGAAGGAGGAGAACATGCAAACTTCACACATAAAGGCACCAGCTGATTTTGAGACCTTCTTGCTTCATGGGAATAGTGCTAACCAACTGTGCCATCATGCATCTAGCAACCATTTTTTCCTGATCTTATTTAATTTTTTAAAAAAGACACCTTTTAAGCCAAAATTTCCATCTCTGCATGTGTGCAAAAAATGGCACTGAGCAACATTTCATTAGCACCATCCCTGCATTCTCTCACAGGGTGGTGGCAGCATTGTCTTATTGGGTTGTCGAGCTACAAACAGAACAGCAGAAGTTACTTCAGGAAAGAATTGAGAGTCTTGGTGTGAGCGAACAGAATAAAGCCTTAAGGCACTTCAAAATAGCTGTGAATTAACTCCCTAAAATTTCTTGAACTATAACCAAGAGAACCTGTGTCTGTGATTGCTGTCAAAAGTACTGTAACCAAGAACTCTAAGAGAAGGGTAAAAACTATAAGTGAGCACAGTATTTCAAGATTTTCCTCATTAACAAAGCATGGAAATAGAAACATAATTAAAACTAGAGAAGTTGCATTTCCTACGAAAATGCAAGTGTGAATGCCATTTGGCCAAAACGTAAGCTGAAATAGCAGAAGAATAGCATAAAGTAGCAGAACTATAGCTGAAATAGCAGAAGAATAGCAGAAAGTAGCAGAACTATAGCTAAAAATAGCATAAGAATAGCAGGAAGTATCAGAACTATAGCTGAAATAGCAGAAGAATAACAGAAAGTAGCAGAACTATAGATGAAATAGTAGAAGAATAGCATAAAGTAGCAGAAGTATAGCTGAAATAGCAGAAGAATAGCATAAAGTAGCAGAACTATAGCTGAAGTAGCAGAAGAATAGCATAAAGTAGCAGAACTATAGCTGAAGTAGCAGAAGAATAGAATAAAGTAGCAGAACTATAGCTGAATTAGCAGAAGAATAGCAGAAAGTAGCAGAACTATAGCTGAAGTAGCAGAAGAATAGAAAAAAGTAGCAGAACTA
>NW_013952480.1:133509-150390 GCF_001266775.1 Austrofundulus limnaeus
AAAACAAAAACAATAGTGTGAATGCCTAATGGCATTCACACAATAATAAAGAGAAAAACAAAAACAATAGTGTGAATGCCTAATGGCATTCACACAATTAGAAAATGAAAGGGTCTGAAACATTTTTAAACACACTGCAAAGTATATACAGTACTTGCATACAATAGTGCTACGCTTAGAAGTGTAATGATGGTAAAGTAGTGGCAACATGACTGTTGCGACTTTGCTTCTTTTTCTTGTAAGATTAATTCTATTTTTCTGTCTTCTCTCACAGCATCTCTCCTGTCACAGCTGACAGAAAAAGCCCACCTTGGCTTCGGTTTGTGGTGACAATCTAATCAAAATATTGCACTGTAATTGGCAGGTAGTCATGTGTAGCCTGTAATTACCTTAGACAAGGTTGCCTTTATTCTAGAGCATCATCCTTGAGGGCTGAAAGAAAGGGTCAACCTTCTACAGTCACAGAGGGTACAGTTTGTCGGTAATTGAAAACCTACTGTTGTGCCAACCAGTCATTTCTTTAAAGTAAATGCCACATTCCTGTTATCTCAGGTATAAAATGTGTCCTATGAGGGAAGGGCTTGTGTAAACATTCATATTGTCTTTTGAGCTATATTAACACGGATACAAATATTAATCATTTACCTGCCTTTCTGGCACCAACGTCTTGTGTTAATCATTGTAAAATGAAGATCTCACTCTGTTGTGTTTCAAAGAATCACAACATTTATACAATCATTATTGAACAAAGTAGTTTAAATAAAATGTAACAAGTTTAGATGTATTCAGTACATGTGCAAATTTACAATAAATGATCAGAAAACTTAGGAATACATGATGAAAACATGCATACTTAATATTAGATTTATGTTTCTATCCTTGGTGTTTGGGATCAGTTTTGACCACAGTCTTAAACTTTACTCAAAATTGCTAAAAATTTGTTTATTTATTTTTTATTTGCAGTGCATTTTTTATTTGCAGGAAAATCTTGAAACACATTTTATCAAATGTGTTTCATAATCTTTGCTTATTGTGTTAGGCTTCCTTCTCCATTAAACAATTTGGGGTTTTAGTATTTTTTAGTGTGGTATCCTGGGGTTTTCTTTTTTTCAGCTTTCATCTCAAATTCAGTCGAAAAAGGGTTAAATGATTTAAGAGAATTATATATAAAAATAATTATCAGATTATTCCAGAGGGTTACTAAAGCACATCTAAAATTAATGTGTTTAATTTATATGATTTTTTTATTATAAACTAAAGTAATATATATGGCAATGGGGTCAAAATTGACCCATATATTAATTTAAAGTAAAAAAAAAAAGCTTTTTTGTCTCAAAATTGTAAAAAAAAAAAAAATGTATGGCAAACCAAGTTACAGTTTGAAATGGAAATTGGCATAGTCAAATAAATCACAATTAATCAAGCAAACTGAACAATTAAATACAATTTTTATAAAGTATGTCATGTTGCTAGAATACAGTATGTATGTATTTATTTGTTTGAAGGCATGTATGGCAAAAAGTGGCACTTATTACAACGGGGTCAAACGGACCCCAGCACTACAAAGGCCATCCTTTTCTCCAGAGTATTTTAAAACTCTTTAATATTTTTTTTGGTTTTATTTTGTCTAAAGAGGTTCCTGACAATGTCCAAAAGCCTTGATGCAATAAGAAGCAACCATCTCAATTCAAGTTTGATTCTGAAAGGTAATATTTTCATAGACATAAATGCAATGATTTTTTTTTCTAAGTTATATTTGATCCATCCAGCGATTCAATAACAGTCATAAAATACAGTGTATTGTATCAGAAACACAGAAAAGGAAAAAAAAAAACATACATGAATGAACATGAACTAAAGCAGCATTCCATGTGTTTCTTTTAAGCCTAACAGGCTTTTAACCGCATAGTGAGAGACTTGTCAGGAAAATGAAATAGGCTTATACCCTGGTGTTTGTTAATACACATTTTCCTCAAAATTGTGTCATTTTGATTGAAGAACCACAATTGGGGTTTTTGTTTTACTTTTTATATTTTATATTTTACTTTTTTTAAGGAAACACTTTAGTATCCAGCTGCTTTTGCAGCATAAAAGGTTCCCAGCATGCCATATTCTCACAGAATGAGGCTGTTTTATAAACATGAAAGCGGGTAAAAGATGAGACTTTTCTCAATCTACTGCACATGAGAAGATATTCTTTTGACCCTTTATTTTTGCAGATTCATAGCATGTGATGTTGGACTGTGGGTTTGATTCCGTTTTTCACAAAGCATAAAAAATATGTGTACTGGTGAGTCATCAATTTTTTATTGTCTGAGTATCCAGATGATTGACTTTCAGTATATGTGAACTGCATACATCAAAAGTTCCCACTGGTAAATTACAATAACAGAATTATCAAGTTCATTATAATGCATTTCTGCCCCCGTGTCTGATAACTTTCCAAAAGTGTAAAATGCTGTACCCCCATACCTTCAGAGAGGCAGGCTCTTGAACTGTACACTGATAATAAACATATTTTCTCTTTAATATAGAGATATTCACTTTTGTGTTTTCCAAAAACGTTATCAAATTTCTATTTGTGTTAGCACAGAACAGTTTTTCATTTTGCCTCAGTCAATTTGAAATGAACTTTGGCCCAGAAAAGACAGCATTTCTGGATGGTGTTCACATATGTCTTCTACTGAGCACAATGACCCTTTAACTTGTATTTGTTAATGGCACAGTGATCTGTATTAGTTTGTAGAAGTTCCCAAGCATTATTGTCCATAACAAACTTGTTTTCAAAGTAAAAAAGTGTGACCCTGAAGGTTACTTGACATCCTATTATAAATTTTAACTTTAGCACAGATATTTCTCAACTTTCATGTTCTATTATTTAATGTTTTTCCAGACTAGTAAACTGCTGATGATTTTTACTTCTGAGATTCAGCTTCTCTAAAAGGCTCTTTTTATACTCAATCCTCTTATTGATCCTTTGGCAATTACCCAACATTTATATTAAAAAAAAAACATTTCTTCAAGCTGTTTCTGTGTTTGTACTGTTTTACCTTTGCAGCCTTTTGTTGCTTGTGTCCCAATCTTTTTTAAACATTTGCCTGACATTAAATTCAAAACCACCCTCTTTTCCCTCTAAAATGGTGCACTTTCTCTGCTAAACATTCAATATGTTGACAATGTTTGCTGGAATAACGTGTTTATAAGACTTGCAAATCATTAAATTCTGACTTAGTTTCAGTTTACACAACGTCCAAACGTCTTTGTATTTGTGTTGTACGCCAACTTTATTTCTGATCCTTACATTAAAGCATTTACCCATATGGTACCTTCACTAAATCTCATGTACTTCACAACACAGCTGAATCTAATATCTCATATTTGCATTTTTTGAACATTTTATTATTTTTTTTCCCCACCAGAGCCTTCTGCCTCTTTTGTGAGTGTGCGATTTATTTAACGCTTGTGTGCCTCGTTTGTTGCGCTGCCATAGCATTGATTCATGTTTACACCTAAGCGCCACAATTAACGGATCAATATGAAGTGAGGGGGGTGGGTGGGGAGGAGGGGAAGGGCTGGGATGTAAATAAAAAAAAAACATGAATACAGTGTGCACACATAGAGCAAAATGCTGGCACTGCTTCCCTGACTATTTCTTATGCAAATGTGCCTGAGTAATGGCCGCAAGGTAGATAGGGAATATGAATGAAGACAAAGTGATTCAACGTGTTTATTTAACCATGGCAGGAAAAGTTTCATTTGCCAGCGGACACCTAATCTTTTGATTATATAATTTGGCCTTTACACATTGTTCAAAGCCGCTAACTTTACCAACTTATTTCATCTTTTATTACTGAACACGCTCTGAATTGCAGTAAAGTGCACCAGTACATTTTGTCATGCTCCTTCTTTGAAGTACGTTGTCCACAGGAGGGTTAGTGGTTGAGTTCTATCATTTCTTTCTTCTTTTTTTAACCTCCATTAGAAATGAGCTTAAGCCATTTTGTGTCATGGTGGTCTCCAGCTGCGAGTGTTGGTGTGGGAATCCTTACAGACAGCCAAAACAAGGACTGCGCCTCAGGCCAGAATCTACAAATTGCTACCCATAAGCAGTGGAGGAGCTCGGGCCTATTGGGTGTGAAGTCACATCAAGGCATGTTGTTTCATATGGTGTAATTTTGTGTGTTGTATAACCACCACTCACTGCTGGCTTGGTATTATAGATGTGAGACAGGTGGGGGGCTGATTGCCAAGGTGTGCCCCCCTACACAGAGGGATAAGGTTGGAGGTCTCAGATCCCTTTTTCTCTGGTGATACATGTATATGAGTTGATGAAGCTTTTTTAATGACAAACCCTAAAGGTGAGTGAGTATGTGGGCATGCGTGAGCCCACATAAGTATGTAGTTAAACTGTACAAAAAGAGTCACAATAACCCCTTAAAAACTGAGCAACACATTTTGTATTCCAGTACAATCATTTTAAGGGTGGTGGATGTGTGTGTGTGTGTGTGTGTGGGGGGGGGGGGGGGGGGGGGGGGGGGGGTTATGCTCATGGCACACTCCCAGCAAGCGATAATACCGAATGTGTGGGTGTTTGTGTCTGTTTGTATGCGTGCTGGAACTCGTCCACACTCCACAGCAGGCAGCTGCTGCTCGGTGGAATCATCTCCACGCCGTAGAAAAGCCAACCAGGCCGCTGTCCAACTGAGACGGATTTGGAGGATTTAAACCCGCTGAAGGTGAGACACTCAAACACACATTCTCTCAAACACATTAAACTGAACATACTCCAAAGAGGACGGGAAAAATAAAAAAATGGCAAAGTAGTTGAGGTATTTTTTTATTTTTTTTGCTTCTGTCTTTCTACCTCCTTTAAAGTTCTCTATCTCTGCAAACCACGCTTATTTTATTAATTTGATGTCATATCAAGACGACTCTGTCAGGCAGCTGACTCAGAAACTCACTTCTCTGAAGTTTTATTCTCTGTTCGCAATGTACTAACAGAACAAAGTGTCATTGTGTAATGACATAGCAGTGAGAGGGAAAAGAGGTACAAAGAGAGGAGGGAAGCTGGAGGGGAAAAAAGCAGTTTTCCTCTTCCGATTAAATTGCCCTTTGGATAAAAGTAAATCTAGTAAAAGGCAGAGCAACAAAAAAGGAAAAAAAAAGAGGAAATTATTAATGATTCTCTCCACTAATGTGATTTTTATGCCTTTATATCAGAGATGAATTGGGTGAAAATAGAGGGGGAATTAGTGTATATTCTTGTGGCAGGAACTTAATCCCTTTAGAACAAATCTGCATCTTATTGGACCATAAACAAGCCACCTCCAGGGAAGTAAGAATTTGTTTAGAATTTGCACCAGAAATGATTTAAATTTTAGCTCTTTTGTGTCTTATTATAGTCTAGTTCCCCTGAAGCATGGACATGCATATGCATTTAGGCAGAGCAGAAGGTCATATAAGGAGGCACTTTTACTGTCATTTCTTCCATGTTAACACTTGATGCACTTTATATTGGGACAGACAACAGTTACTGGGTTGGGTAGCAGGAGAGCTGCATGATACGTTGAGCATTGTCATTGCAATGTATGTGCACAGATTAGTAGATCCTGCTATGTAGGAGGCAAAGTACATTAATATGTTAGCTAGGGATTAAACAATTAACCCTAAAGTCATCGCACTGAATGGTCGGGTGTTGCAGCTTCCATTTTGATGAGTTGCTTCCACCAAAAGAAGTAGGTGGTTTTCTGTCAAAAGAGCAAAACACTGTAATTTTGCTATGCAACTTCTGGGACAATAATGGCAACATATTTTGGAGAAGTGTTGTCAGGGAATACTCGAGCCATAGAGGAAGATGACAAGGATCTTGACAAAAATAAGGAAGATCAGCAAATTTGCAGAAAATTAGAGGAAAAAAAGGTAAAATATGGTTAGCATGAGTGCTAATGGAAACAGAAACTAGCATTGTTATAAAACAATTTACGTTTGCACATGATATAATGATACTCAGGTTCCAGCACAATAAAAGCAACCAATAAAACATCACAAGAATAGCTCAAATACAGACAAAATAACATGCAGATGCACAAAAACAGAGATTGTTGCAGGTTTATCATCAATAACATGGCAGCACAAATGTATTCATAACTTATTTTTCGTATTGCAATTAACATCACAATCTTAGAAAAAAACATGTACATATAAATATATTGTCCCCGATACAATGCAGCAATAGTTAGCAGCTACACATGTGGCTGAACTGACAAATGTATCAAGCAGGGATTACGGTAATGAAGAATGAAGAAGAAATGCATAACAATGTCTCTATGTCAAAACAAAATCATCCAATGAACTATTGCACTTTTTTAAACATATTCTAATAATGACTGTCTTTCAATTTGAGAAAGCCCTCCACAGTTTATTACAGTATGTGTCTAATGCAATGTGCCAATAATAATAATTGGTTCCCTGAATACTCTCATTTTAGAAATGAAACATTTTTTCCCCAAACCTCAAATATTAAAAACGGTTCAATACTGAACTCCCCGACTGAGTTCTAATCTCCTAAAGATCAGTTTTATTGAAACTTGTACATTTTAAAGTTTTTGTCAAAACCAACTTCTAAAGAGGCATGATGAACAGGAATAAAAATAAGTAATTCTACCCTTCATCATTCTAAAACTCCTCTGAGAGTTTAAAAAATTGGCCTTCTATTCATACTGTGGAAACCAAAGAGCAATAAAATAATGATCAGGGCTGCTAACTTTTATTCACTGATCATGAGACAGACATGACCAGCTTGTACTCATTTCACTTTTTTATTGAGATCCTGGCAAAGCTGCCACCAATGTGCCTGACTATTTCCAGGCAAAACCAGACTTTTGGCTTTTGCCTAAGCTCCACTTGGGGCATAGCAGGTTTATAAGCTCAAGCTACCATTGATTCAATCACCGGTGGCATGTTATCCCCCTGCTTTATATTAGTCCGGATATTTTTTTAATTTATTTACGGTTCACAAGTCATTTTTATTTTTATTTTTTATTCAAGTATTTAAAAATGTGACCCAAAGGACCAGTTGCATTAAAATGGGCATATGTGTTCATCCCCATGTTCTCAGATTCAATGTGATCTTGAAATCAATATGAAGCCCTAATTTTTCATCAGTGCTGATTGTTGCTTTGTTGCTACATGCAGCTGATTGCCCACTACTGGTGTTCATCAGCATATAAATGGTACAAGTTTGACCTCAGCATGCTGAAGGCATCTCCTACATTTCAGCATGAGTGCAAGTTGTTTTTCTACACTGCCATGTCTGATTGTAATACATATTTTAGCAATGATCATTCCTACTTCTGAGTCATATTTTTTACATTATCCTTGAGATTTAATTTTTAAATAAATAAAAATGCCACCTACACAAGTTACTTTTTTGTGCATCATTATTCTCTTTTAGTTCAAGTTTCATACTGAAAATGGCCAGGACATTTTTTTTTTTACCTCTAAAAGCACATCACTTTTTGTGTGTAATGTAACTTTCCACCATTATCTCTCTGCCAGGGTTGCTGAGCCTGAGACACTGTTTGATGTCAGAACTGGGGTCTGGCAACAAAGGTGTGGAAATAGGAAATGAGATTTGTGGCTTCTCTAAAGAGATCAGCCTGATTATGTCAGCAAGTTACCCTTGGTTTACTTCATATTCTTCACCTACATGGTAATTTTAATATTATTAATAACTCATCTAAATCAAGGCTCCAGGCACCTAATAAAACTCCCATGACAACATACAGACAAAAATCGAAAATCAGTGCATACATTAGGTTATCACGTATTTAAATGATATGGCTATGCTGAGAAAAAATGGAATTAAAAGTAATTTCTAGAATGGTATATTTTCCGTTTGACATGGCTAAAATTATATATATTTATAACATAAAATTAGATATTGTAGTCAACAGAATATTGATTTTATTCTCCATATATATAATAACAAAACATAGTCATGGCTTGTTATATCTACGTAGTTGGAATATTGTAAATAGTGACTTCCCGCAAAAATTGCGTTTCACAGTTTGTGGACTCAGCCATTCACAGATTTACAGTTTAACTGTAGTGTAAATAAAACGTTCTGAATTGGAATCTGAATACATTTACAAAAAAAAGTTGATTCCCATCTAAAAAGTTTTATTCAAAAGTCTGAATAAGGCTCATTGCAGCCAGCCAGGCAGGCTTGTCAGTTTGAGGACTTGGGTGTTCAGGTGGCTCTAAACGAACGACTAATCTACTCAGTAAGATCACACGTACATCCGATTTTCTGGTCACCCCTCTGGGGGCGGTACGTTCTACGTCAAACATTGGAATGTAAAAAACTTTTCTCATGTTACAGAGTGGGACACATTAATAGATACCTTCTCTCTTTCTTTGTTTAAATTATATGACTGCACAAAGCGTAAAATACAAGACTGTATCTTAAATTCAGTTATTAATACACAAAATTTCCTTCAATAGTTTGCAGTAACCCCCGTAATATCACAGAAACCGGAAAGAGCAATATAACTTACTAAATCCGTAACATAAATATTATTATAGATCCAGTTCCATTAAAAACAAACAATTGGCAATTAAAAAAAAATAAATAACAAACAAACAAACAAACAAAACAAAACAATACAGTACAGATGCCAGATGCCCCGCAGAGAGTGCAGCATTTTCACATTCTAACAGTATGGTGAGTAGCTGCTAGCTGCTAATTCCATTCCAACCTGGAAAGACTCACACACATAAATGCAGCAGTTAAACAGTTTTATTGATACGAGAAAGGTCTGTGGCGCTCAAGCCCCAGCAGAAGATATGAGTGCAGTGAACTACTGTGAGCTAGCGCTCAGCTTAGGATTTAGGAATAACGTCCCCCCCCCCCCCCCCGGTGGTGGTGTGGAGGCAAGAGAGAAGGGGTAGCCAGTAAGTGTCTGAGATGAAGGTGGAGAAGTGGTGGAGGTGCGTTGAACGCGTCAGGAGAGCAGACCGATCCTTGGAAGCTGGGCCTTTAGACCTGGATCCCTGTGAGTAGATTGGTATGGTGAGGCGAGGATCTGATGCTGATTGACTGCAGCTGGGAGCGTGACGTGGTGATTAGACGGAGCAGGTGAGGTGGAGAGAGTCTTCCAGTCTGAATTAACGCCTAGGCTTCATTTGTCGCACAACATTAAGATGTCACCCCAAAAGCGCTGTAGAACTTTTCTGGACCATATCATGTATTTTCGTTTTTTTCACTATTCGTGGGTACTCTAAGGACGTAGACCCCGCAAATAATTGGGCTGGGCAATTGTATCATTTTACAAAGTCAAGCACACATTTTCATTTTGCCTTTTTTTGGTAGTCCTTCTTGGCCTCTGCTTTTTTAAAATTGTATTTATTTATTTATTTTAGTAAACCTGCAGACAAATGGGACAATTTCAATTTCTGGTAATCTAAAATTAAATAAGATGGGTGTTGCACTTAATGCATTGTCAAACTAAGAACTAAAACATGTAATTATTTTAAACAAACCATAGGTACAAAGTATAAATTAGTTCATATTTTAAATCCAAATTAAACATTTTTTTCTATACTGAAGTCAGTTAAAAGATAGATTTCTGCCGAAGTTCACAAATTATCTTTTCATCTGCTTTAAATAATTTTAAGTATTGTAAGTCATCTGTAATGACTGGGAAAACGAGTCTCACTGAATTGCCAGACACCTGATTAGTTTTAAGGATTTTATCAAAATGAGAGCAGCTGGATCTGGAGGGACACATCACCGGGATCAGGAGCTCTTCTTAGAATGCGAGAGGTCCGGGAAGAATTCTTAAAAGACTTTGAGTGTCTGGGACGAAGTCCGGTGACGTCACTTCCGTGTTGAGGACTTGAGGTGAGTTCGTTTACTCGAGGGGATTCCGTGAAACAGGTTTGGGTCATACACGAGATCAGAAGACAAAACCAGGTTTTCAGGAGAGGACTTTACTCTTGGTCGGGGTGTGCGAGGGTCAGAATCCAGGAGGCAGATGACTGAACAGGTCTGACAAGATTGAAGACAGGAGGCAAAGGTCCAGAGGTGAAGGCGGAGGTCAAAACCAGGAGATCAGAGTCCAATATGGTACCGTTCAGGGGCAAGGCTGGACACGTAAAACCAGGAAGCAGGAACAAGGTTATAACAAGGCAGACAAGATGTGACATGAAGAATGCTGGACAACTATTTGGAAAACCTTCATTAATCTGGAGCTGGTGCTGTGGGAGAGTGAAGCTTAAGTACTGAAGACAACAGCTGAGTGGAATGATGCTGATTGGGATTTCTGTGACAGGAAGGTTGAAACAATGAGCAGGAAATTTAACTGTGACATGACGTGGGTTACGTTCACACTGCAGGTCTTAATGCTCAGTTCCGATTTTTTGAAAAAATCTGATCTTTTTGTGTGAATGTTCACATTACATTTTAAATGTGACCTGCATAAGACCCCTGTGTGAACGCTCCACAGCGCTGATGTGACACACATGCGCAGTAAAAGGCATCCCGTCTCATCAACTGGCTTGTGTGTTTACAGAGCTAGCATGGATGCTACATTTTGCACATCGAATCGGAAGTTGTTGTTTAATCAGAGCCGATTAAATAATTATCGGACATGCTTGTTTAGTTCAGTGTTTATATCTGACCGGGATGCTCCAGTGAAGCTTTTTTTTTTTTAAATGAAACTACGAGCTGGAAAGAAGTATCGACCGAGTAACTAGCTTTAGGGTTGATACTCTCTGTGACCCAGGCTGGACATCGTTATTATCATACTATCTATAATGAAAAGTAAAAAGACAAAGCAACTGGACTTGTGTTTTGGAGCTGTAAACACAYGGAGCTACAGATTTAAACAGCGTGACTTGAGGTTAGTGTCTTATTGGTCCTTCACCCCCTCCTCCTGATGAAAAAGTCAGATGGAATGTGACATGAGTGTTCACACTGCAGTTGCTTTGAAAACATCAGATAAGTATCCGATTTAAAACCACATACTGAATTTGCCTGGGTTGGATTTGAAAAAATCTGATTTTTCGCATTCAAACTGTCATAAAAAAATCGGATATGGATCAGATTGGGGCAAAAAAAAAAAAAACGGATTTGGGACGGATTTGCCTGCAGTGTGAACATAGCCTTGGACAGAGAACAGACGAGATTCATGGCATCAACAGCATCAAGTCTATTTTTGTAATAGTTTTTTTTTTCACTTCACACATTAAATTTGTGCATGCAAAATTAAAGTGACATTGGTATTGTTTTATTTCCATGTACTCTTCTAAAAAAACTATCCATTATACAACAGCTGTGAAAATGTCCCCATGTTTTGAATGCACAGCAACTGATATTTTCTAATTAACACCCATGCAAACAGCACAATTATTACTTCAAAGAATATACAGTATATATTCCAAAACTTCTGAACAAAAAAAGTTAAAATTAAGTTTTTCATCTCCACATGCAATGGAACACATTCACACTCACACAAGACTGAATTGATAAATGGATCTGTAACTACAGTCACACTGAATGGATCTGTGAATTAAAGAGCCCTCACCTTTTTTAAGTAATAAAGGGATCTACTATAAGAGATTCATCCACTTTTGAATTAAGAATACATTATTTTTCCCTTCATTGCACATTGCTGTAGCAATTTTAACACAACTGCCGCAAAAAAAAGGGCCACAATGCAAAAGCGGTACATGGTGAAATTAAATCAAGGCTTAAATAAGAGGCATTCCCAGTCATGTTTTGGGCTGCTCCATCTGTTCCTGCCCCTCTGTCACTCTCAATCAGCTCCTCTGATCACTCCATTCCTCCTCACCTGTGCCACAGCAATCAGCCTCATCTGCCTCACCTGTCCTCCCTCCTATTTAAGCTCCCTTCCCTCACTCAGCCTTTGCCAGATTATTGAACAGTTCGCCCAGTAGATGTACAGCTCTTTATCTTTGCCCATGCCTGACCTCTTGTTATTGACCCACTGCCTGTCTCCCGATCTCTGCCTCCTGCCTGTTCCTTGCCTGATTCTGACGCTGACTCTGATCACTGGCTTTTGGCACTGTTTCTGTTCTCTGGACCCTGCCTTTTGGATTAAGTTTTGGATTTGTTTCTGGCTCTCTGACCTTGGACTGCTCGCTGGATCCCCTGACCCCTCTCGCTTCCCCTGGACCCAAGTCCTCTGGGACCAACTTCTGTGGACTCACCCAGACTAATGTGTCTACAGTTAAAAGGTCAGTAGCCACCTTCTATTTTTGCAAATCCACCAGCCTTAATCCTGACACTCACCAGTGTTCTGCTCCGCAGAGTGTGCCACCCCGAGGGTCCAGAGGTTCCTCACATAACTGTGAAATGATAAACCTTTTAAACCTGTTTTTATCTTCAGTGGTCCTGAATCCAAAAATCCTTCTGACAGAATAATCTGGCCACAAACAGAGATGGATTCGGAACAAATCCAGTGGCGGTCTGGTGTAGAGGGCGCCATCAACAAGCTCGAGACTAACCACCAGGAAATGATGCAAATTATCTGTGACCTGTCCGGATCACAAAGTGGAATGGCACCTCGACCTAACCATTCTTCTCCTAACCCCTCTCAGTACCAGGTTTCCCCAATGCATGAACCCAGGCTCCCAGCTCCGGAGGTGTTCAGAGGGGAACCAAGCCAGTGTCTGGCGTTTCTCACACAGTGTGAGATTCACTTTCTGCTGCAGCCCTCCTCCTTCCCCACTGATCGCTCAAAGGTCGCCTACGTCATCTCTCTGCTGTCAGGTAAGGCTAAACTGTGGGGCACGAATGAATGGCAGAGGGACTCGTTTATATGCTACACTTAGATAGACTTTGCAGATGAACTGGTAAGGGTGTTTGATCCTGTACCACCCGAACGTGAGGCAGCCCGTAAACTGTTTGTCTTAAAGCAAGGTAACCGCAGAGTCACAGAGTATATCATAGACTTCCATACCTTTGCCTCGGACAGTCAATGGAATGATCCAGCACTAATGGATGCATTTTTTTTCAAGGCTTAAAGGAGGAAATTAAAGATGAACTGGCCACGAGAGATTGCCCAGGAGACCTACGTACTCTGGAGTAACTGGCTACTCATATTGACAACAGGCTGATGGAACGCAGATGTGAGAAAAGAGGCACTTCCTACTCCCTGCCATGCTTTCGAGGAGAAAAACGAACCACCTCTCCGGACTCCTAAAATGGCCCCAACTTTCTTCCCCCGGAGGAACCCATGCAGATCGGCAGAACCAAACTCTCCTTGGCGGAGCGGAACCGTTGCAGGTCAGAACTTGTGATTTTACTGTGGGGCTAAAAACCATCAAATCAAGGACTGCCCATTAAAAGGTCAGGCTCAGCAGGGTCCAGGAGAGTCCTGATGAGCCCAGTCAATAATAAAACTGAAATCTCCTCCTTGCTCTCCCTGCCTGCTAATTTGTGTGTCAACAGTGTCATGAGTCAGGTCCAGGTCTTCATCGACTCCGGTGCAGACTCTGAGTTTATTGACCATAACTTTGCTAAAGCCCTTGGGGTCAAGTTATTGTCTACACAAAATGACCACAAAGTTACTGCATTAGACGGTCACGTACTCAATGCCGACAATCTAGAATTTGAGTTTCGTTCAACTTTCATTATGTGGTAACCACCAAGAACAGATCAAATACTTTGTCATTCAATCACCTGAGCTCCCTGTTATTCTGGGTTCTACTTGACTTAAGAAACATAATCCCCATATTGACTGGGTCAAAAGAAATCTCATGCTGAGCTAATCAATGTTCTTCCTCATTTTTGTTAGACGCCAAAGGGTCTTTCTGTCCTCCAGAAGAGACTAATAAAAATTACCCTGATTTAACTAAAGTACCTAAGGAACACCATGATCTAAAAGAAGTCTTTAATAAGTCCAAAGCCACGTCACTACCCCCTCCCCCATAGACCTTACGACTGTCCGGTTGATCTCATACCAGGTACAGTTCCCCCTAGGGGAAGGTTGTTTTCATTATCTGTACCTGAAACAAAGGCCATGACTAAGTACATTGAGAAGAGTTTACAGGCTGGTATAATATGCCCTTCTGCATCCCCAGCTGGTGCAGGGTTCTTTTTTGTCAAAGAAAGATGGTTCCCTAAGACCCTGCATTGACTATCGGGGTCTTAATAACATTACTGTCAAAAACAAATATCCCCTACCTGTGATGTCCTCAGCTTTCGATCACATTCAAGGGGCCAAAACTTTTACCAAATTAGATCTCCGCAACGCTTATCATCTTGTTCATATCAGAAAAGGAGACGAGTGAAAAACTGCTTTCAATACCCCCACTGGTCATTACGAGTACCTGGCCATGCCTTTTGGGCTCACCAATGCCCCTGCTGTTTTTCAGTCCTTGGTAAATGACCTGCTTCGGGACATGATTAACCAGTTTGTGTTTGTGTATTTGGATGACATTTTAATTTTTTCTAAAGACCCCGAGAATCANCCCATAGACCTTACGACTGTCCGGATGATCTCATACCAGGTACAGTTCCCCCTAGGGGAAGGTTGTTTTCATTATCTGTACCTGAAACAAAGGCCATGACTAAGTACATTGAGGAGAGTTTACAGGCTGGTATAATATGCCCTTCTGCATCCCCAGCTGGTGCAGGGTTCTTTTTTTGTCAAAGAAAGATGGTTCCCTAAGACCCTGCATTGACTATCGGGGTCTTAATAACATTACAGTCAAAAACAAATATCCCCTACCTCTGATGTCCTCAGCTTTCGATCTCATTCAAGGGGCCAACATTTTTACCAAATTAGACCTCCGCA
Organism: Austrofundulus limnaeus; assembly: GCF_001266775.1. Lineage (NCBI taxonomy): Eukaryota > Metazoa > Chordata > Actinopteri > Cyprinodontiformes > Rivulidae > Austrofundulus > Austrofundulus limnaeus. The sequence goes on from NW_013952480.1 coordinate 148,335, forward strand.
ATGCTTATCTTATTCGTATCAGAAAAGGAGACGAGTGGAAAACTGCTTTCAATACCCCCACTGGTCATTACGAGTACTTGGTCAAGCCTTTTGGGCTCACCAATGCCCCTGCTGTTTTTCAATCCTTGGTAAATGACCTGCTTTCGGACGTGATTAACCAGTTTGTGTTTGTGTATTTGGATGACATTTAAATTTTTTCTAAAGACCCCGAGAGTCACAGTAAACATGTCAGAGCAGTTCTACTTAGACTCCTCCAAAACAATTTATTTGTAAAAGCAGAAAAATGTGAATTCTATCAAACCTCTACATCTTTTCTTGGATTCATAATCTCACCTGACCAGACAGCCATGGACCAAAGTAAAGTGGTCACCGTTAAAGACTGGCCCATTCCCAAATATCGCAAACAACTCCAAAGGTTTTTGGGGTTCGGTAACTTTTACCACAGGTTTATCAAGAATTTCAGCCAGGTCGCTGCCCCCCTCAACTCACTCACCTCAATTAAAACAATGTTCAAATGGAACGACCAAGCCAATGCAGCTTTCACCAAACTTAAGGGGTTGTTTATCCAAGACCCCATCCTTCACGCTCCTGACTGCAACCGGCAGTTTATCGTGGAAGTGGATGCCTCCAATACCGGCGTGGGGGCCATCCTCAATCAGGTGGGTGAAGATGAAAATCTTCATCCATGTGTTTTCTTTTCCAGAAGCCTCTCCAGTGCTGAAAATTATGATGTTGGAGAACATGAACTGTTGGCGGTCAAAATGGCCCTGGAAGAGTGGAGGCACTGGCTCGAAGGAGCCAAAGAACCTTTTGTGGTCTGGACCGACCACAAAAATCTGGAGTACCTTAAGACTGCTAAAAGGTTTAACTCCCGCCAAGCCAGGTGTGCCCTATTCTTCTCTCATCTTTGTTTCTCCCTTGCCTACAGACCTGGGGAGAGGAATGTTAAACCGGAATGTCCTCGAGACCGGCTTTTTGTCCCTCAACACCTCGGGTCCAAGGTACTCACATTTTACCACAGTTCCAATGTTTTCTGCCACCCTGGCATAACAAAGACCCTGTCAGTGGTCAGTTCTCAGTTCTGGTGGGAGGACCTGTCTAAAAATGTCAGGGAGTTTGTATCTGCTTGTCCGCAGTGTTCCCAGTCCAAGTCCAGCCATCACCGTCCTGCAGGGTTACTACGCCCCCTACCCATTCCCCCCAGCCCTGGTCTCACATCTCCATGGACTTCATCACTGGTTTGCCTCTCTCCTCCGGTAACTCTGTCATTCTCACTATTGTCGACCAGTTTTCCAAAATGGTTCATCTAGTCCCCCTCAAGAAACTGCCCACTGCCAAGGAACTCGGTGAGATTCTGGTCAGGGAAGTCTTCAGACTGCATGGCGTCCCGAAGGACATTGTCTCAGATCGGGGTCCTCAGTTCATCTCTTGCTTTTGGAGAGAGTTTTGCAAACTCCTGGGTGTCACAGTCAGCCTGTCATCTGGATTCCACCCTCAAACCGATGGGCAGACAGAGAGGACCAACCAAGAGGTAGAGACCAAGCTCCAGTTGCTGTGCAGTACAGACCCTTCTAAGTGGTCTGATAATCTACCTTGGGTGGAACATGCCATGAACTCTCTACCCTCATCAGCCACCGGTCTCTCACCTTTTTATACTGTTTATGGCTTTCAACCTCCTATGTTTTCTGTCCAGGAACGACCTGCCAAAGTGCCCTCCGCCCACGCAGCTGCCCATCGTTGCCAGCGGATATGGATCAGAACCAGAAAGGCTCTTGCCAAGACTTCAGCCACCTAATCTCGCACGGCCAACCGTAAACGGTTGGTTCAGCCCGACTACCAGGTGGGCCAAAAAGTGTGGCTTTCCACCAAGGATCTCCCTCTCAAGAGTGGAGAATCGCAAACTGGCACCCAGGTTCATCGGTCCATTTCCCATATCCAAAGTCATCAACCCCTTTGCAGTCCGCCTCCAGTTAACCAAGAGCTACAAAATCCACCCGACGTTCCATGTTTCCAGAGTCAAACCCCACCTGTCATCCAATTTACTCCCCGCCTCCAG
>NW_013952480.1:151523-153191 GCF_001266775.1 Austrofundulus limnaeus
GTAGGAAATTGCTATACATTTGTGCATGGTTAATTTTGCTTTGGGTACTATACAATTGGAACTATAACATCATTTTAAAACATTTTTTTTTAAATCAAGTGGAAACATTTATTCTGAATTCATTGCTTTCATGTCAAATTAAAACAAGCTGGTGCAGGTGGGTTTTTTTTTTAAGAAAATATAGTCAACTATAGTTTTACCAGATCATTTGGCTTGGCACACCAAAGATTGCCAACTCAATGCCTCCCAAATAGCCCCTTACAAGTAATCCCAAGTAAAGACCCATTTGATAGTCAAAAAGGGGAACTCGTTTTGTTTAGCAGATCTAAAAAATCAATCCATGTCACAGAAAAATGATGAAATTTCATCCCTACAAGATTCTTCAATTTTATTCTAATGTTTTTAATCAATAAAATATGTATTTATACCTTCTACCTGCTTTTGTCCTTACTTGAACTTCCAACATTTCATCTTCAAATTGTTTCAAATTTCATTAGGGTAGTTATATCACAATTAAGGAAAAGTAAAAAATAAATTTGAAAATTAAATATATTTCAATCATAAAAAAATTATGATTTACTTTAAGCACTAGTTGCAAATTTACCTAAAGGTATATTTTGAGGCTAGAGTTAACAATGTTTAACTATTCAAATCATGCTTGCACAATTGTTTATATATAATGCAACCTAATAAGCTCCACTTTCCATAGCGAATGACAACTCGTGCAGTACTTGATTATGATTCCTCTTCTCTACAACAAACCAGAAAGTTATTACAGGGAAACAATAAATAAATAAAACAAGATAAACAAGTCCTCTTCCTTCTGCATCACATCTGTCCTGGCTATTGTCTGATTGCATGGTGGGCACAGTTTAATTGCCAATTAGTGGTAAACCAGGACAGCAATCAAAATAGGTGTGTGTGTGTGTGTGGGCAGGTTTGAATTCCAATATGTGTAGCATGTAGCAGGCAAGACATGGTAAATTGGTGGTCCTTGAAGTGCTGCACAATATGTATGTTGTACAACTTTAGACACCCCGTCAAACACCCGTGTGCCCAGATGCAAACAGATTTTCACTTCAAACTAAACTTATATTTGGAGGGAAGGAGAGAAACAAGACTGAGCAGCTGTGGTAGAATCAGCCACACAGGGGCATCTTCCAGAGCTACAACCACCAGACAGCATAGTTGAGATTTCTAAAATTACAGTTAAAAATGGATGCAACAACCAGCTGGCTACAGAGCAAACCACTGTTGAAAATGTGTTGCTCTGCAAAATACAAATTATGTTTGTTTTTGTATTAGTACTGTAAGACAGTTTCCTATATCATAAGTCAGAATGGTTGTTATTAACCATAGTTTAGTGTGTCATGGTCAAAATAACTTTGAAGTGCTCGTATAATGAAACCAGTGCTTAATGGCAAAAATTATTTTAACACATGGTAATTCAGTTAGGTTTTTGTCTGTTGCTTACTGGCTATGAGCCCACACATAGACAAGCAGTGGTCATGGGGGGCAAGGTATTGATCACAGTTGGCTTTAGATGGCCATCATGGCAAGCAATGTGAGTCCTTGTTTTTAGGCCAATGCTCATATGAACCTCTCAGAAAATGAGCTGCATGAATAGAAACATGAAAGGCACCATAATAATTCCATAATATATATATA
>NW_013952480.1:156143-161121 GCF_001266775.1 Austrofundulus limnaeus
CTCTCTCTCACACACACACACATACCCCTTAACATTATCTTTTTTTTGTCACTTCAGTAGAAACCGAAACTAAATATTTATTTATTTCTTCATCATCAGTGACATTTTTTTAATAAGTGAAGAGAAAATAGAGACAGACAGAAAAACAGAGATAAGTAATTAGAAAGATAGAAAGATTGAAATAGCGATTAGAAGTATATTAAATATACACCAACAAAACACAGGACCACACACCCAGCATCTGCCCGCTCACCTGAAAAAATAAATTGATAAATACATGGAGGGCATATATAAAAATATACACATATCCATACATACTGTATGTAAAGAAATACATACATACATACATGCCTACATTCATAAATATTGTCAGTATATACACACAGACATTTATACACACTCAGTGACCWGTCAGAACCCCCCGGATCAGAACACCTGTCTGTGAGCAGTTGTGAACATGCGTGTATATACAAGATTTCTCCAATGGAATATTTAATAGTGACTGTGGAGGATCGGAGACCCAACCCCCAAGACACGAGGCAGACATAGGGAAGACCAGAGCCCAAGGGCCCAAGAGGGATCCCAAGCACAGAGCCCCAAGGGGCACCCGCATGGGAAGATCCGCCCACCCACCCCACAGATCAGACCATAGGGGAGAACTGGGAGAGTCCCCCCAACGACCACACACACAGCCCCCGGGGCCAGCAGCGACAAACTCATGGGCCCCACCGGCACCCGCCATACCAGAGCAGATCCAGGAAAGGGCACAGAGGTCCGGGCCCCCAGGGCACACACCCCCCAGGCCAAAGCCCGACAGGTCCAGATGCCCCGAGCCCCCAGCAGGCAGTCACCAGGCCAGGCTGGCACATACCCCAGTGCCCAGCCCCAGACCCCGTGAACCCCCAGCACACCGGCGGCCAGCCGCACACCCTACCGGGGGGCCGAGTAGCAGCGGGCCCCCAGATAAACCAGCAGTAGGGGCAGTCCAGACCACAGCCTGAAAAATACCCAAACATACACAATCGCACCATCCCACCCTCATCCTCACCCCCACTCAGTCAAAGACATACAAGGACACCACATTCCACTCATACCCCCGATACACACTCTATACCCCCCAGGTCCAGGACATGTACCCACCCCCTATTGGAGGCAGCACACAACCGAACCCAGGAGGTAGACCCAATCATTCTGAGGTGGAGAGGAACAGGTAGCCAAGGCCCAGCCCGGGCCGCACCAGGACGCTCGGCCAGCCCCCCGCCGGAGAGAAGCCACACCCATGACCACCCCACCACACCGCCAACGACCAAGCGCACCCCCCCAGCTGTCCACACCCTGGAACCCAGCAGCCACCCCGGCCAGGGGGCCACCCACAGGAACCAAGAGCCATACCTCAGGAGACCAAGCAGCACCAGGGAGGATGGAGAGCCAGCCCCACCCCTGCAACCGTCCAACCCCCAAGCCCACCCATAGCCCAGGACATTGTTTAACTTTTTGTGTAGGGAAAAAAGGCCAAGAACATTAGGTAGTAAAACTAAAAAAATAATTGAAAGACAAAAAAAAAAAATCTTTTTGATCATAAAATAAAAATTTAAAAAATAAAAAGGAAATTGTATTGAGAATGACAGTTCTCGTTCATGCATACCGAACAAGCTTTTTTAAACCAAGAACATGAATTTTTTTTTTAACTTTTGTGATTAGAAAAATTGATTTGAACCTAATTTTTGAAGCTGTTCTGTTAATAACATTCAAACAAACAATACACATAGGAACTTCTGATCAATACATATAATTTTCAGACTTAAAACAATGTACAGATTTAAGCCCTGCCAACTTTTGGTTAAGCCACACCCACATCCAGATTAGGCCTCGCCCACTCCAAGTACAGATACAGATACAGACAAATTAGATGGTTGAACAGATACAGATACAGATAGTGGTGTACTCGCTCATCCCTAGTTATTAGCTATGTTCACATGCAGAAAATTATTTGATCAGATTGTATTGTATTAAGATTAAATAATATGAATTAATTTTTTATAAGAGCACAACATTAATTAATATTAAGATAAGCATTTACATGCGCCAGGTTTTTATTCAGAATAGAAGAACTGACGTGCAGAGTTTTAGATGTCCCTTCCGACCGTACATAACAAAACAATTATATTAGATTTTTTTTAAACCTTATTTTCTAAACCTAACAAAATAGTTGTAGTGGCACACAAAGTACAATACTGTATATTTAAACTTTGGTAAATAAAGTTTTATTCTTTAGTTTAAATTTTAGGCACACATTGCTGTTTGTTGCCCAGTCTTGTATCATTACCTCAAAGTATTCTGTTGTGCATAATTTACACCTAGTGTCAGTATGAGAAATACAGTAGAAGACAACATTTAAAAAGTAATAATATGTTGAAGGTCATGGTAATGCATATGCATTTAATGTACCCAGAGATGATGTCACACTTTGCATTTTGTTTCACTTTGTTGCTCTTTCAATACCACAGATAAGATATGAGGATAACATAAAGAGAATGAACACATACAGTAAATAATAAATAAGTGTAGAACTGTGAGTCTGGAAACTAAACAGTTGTCTCTAGTGCCAAAAAAATGACTGGATGAATTGCTGAATCGAGAATAGCATCTGCCATTGCACCCAGAACTATCCTAAAAGGCTGGAGTATACTTTTAAGGGCAACGCAGTGTGAAATACATGTGGAGCCACCTGACAAAAGAGCTGCACATATAGTTACTCTCTGAAAGCAGATTACTCTGTCAGGATATAAGAAGCTATGGTCTCTCAACATTTATAGCAGGTATCCAACTTTTTTTTCTTTTTCATTCCTCACTAGCTCACCAGATTGCCTTATTTTGTCCACTGAACACGAAGTGTCTCTGTCTGTGTGAATGATGTCTGATGTGCTACAAATGTCAAATAAAATGTCAGTCAGGGATCTAAACCTTTATGTGTTTCATGGGTCCACAGATTTTAAAACATTGCCGTCAAAAATCTGGAATTATAGTGTAGTCGAACACATTCACTAGGAGACAGAAAAAAATATTGAATTAAGCTTGAAGCAGATTGGTTACATTCAGTTACCACAGTATAAATACATTTTGTTTGACTTCATTCTCTGAGTCGATAAAACATAAATGATAGTTTGAGACATGCAGGCTTTACATTATTTAGAATAGCTGTTTCAGTAAACCCGAAGATACATTTATCATCAGCCCCTGCCCTGTGACAAAGCCCTCTCTGTCATAACATCAATGATTTGAAGAGTTAATAATTTGTGGTTTGTCAAACAACAATCCTGCTGTCACAACCAGTTATTGATAAACCATTTTATGATGAAAGTAAAAGAGTATGAATGGAATTGTGGTTATGTGCAATCACTGCAATTATTTTCAAAGGAGGACAAATAATACATTTTACCCTGAAGATGTATTTTCTCTTTTCAAAGTGCTTCAAATGTTTACCAAATAAAATATAATTATCTTTGTGGTAAATCAGACAATAGCATACAGGATAATCTGATTTGCTAGTCAAAACTAGCCAATTCCCAAAACACATGTAGGACAGAGGCAATTGCTCTAAGACTACAAGGGAAGCTCAGCTTCCCCTAAAATATAAAAAAGTGATCAAATATATACTGTTGTGTGTGCATTGTCACTGACTAAGTATGCGCTACAACACGCTCAACTTTTGTCCAGAATCAGCTTCTTATCACTGGTAATGATGCAGCTTTCCTCTCACTCATTCCCGCAGCTTCACAGTGCTTTAAACAGCATCCACAGAGTTCAATAGTGAAGCAAAGAGTGCAGTGAAACGAGACGAGTCATTGTGTAAACTCAGTGTTCAATACAGAAGTCAAGACGATAAACACAAATGTTGAATTAATTACCAGAGAGGGATTGAATAAATTTTGTAACTGATTGAATATTAGATTCAGTTTTGTATTTCATACTTTCTGATCATTGCAGCTTTAAGGCCATAACAGAATACGAGTTGTTGTGTGTCTTATCATGTGTTCTTTCTTTGGCCTAAACAAAAATGAGTGATGTTCTGACATCTGACGCAAAAGGTACCAGGAACCAGGAAGAGATGTACTGTATATTATACGCTCAATTCATTATTATAGTGATGAGAAGTTGTCAGTGTTTTTGCAGAGTGTCTGCTCAGAGCAGGGCTGTTGTCTGTTTGTGTTTGGTTCAGCCGAAGGTTTTACAGAGGCCTGTGCTGCTGAGTGCTGTTCTGTGAACCTGATTGGAGTCAGAAGACTGAAAATAAAGTTTTAAAGAAGAAAAAAATGCAATGTTTTGTTTTGTTTAATGTTTCTTTTTATAGTTGTGACACATTAAGCAGGTTATATTTTAGAGATGTATAACATATTTTCTGATTTTTATTGTGGGCGGAATAAAAAATGTATATTTTCCAAAGCTGGGAAGGGATGTTACACAATTTCCACTTTGTACTGTATCACTTAGGTTAAAATGCATACACATTGGGCCTCATGCAAGAACATGTTTATATTCTTATCCTAAATTTCTCTTACGTTTGTTCATACAAAGGGTTTGTACGAACATGTCACGTCAGATTCAACAAACTCTTCTATCTTCAGGAAACGTGTGCAAATGAGCTGTGTAAATTTCACCTGTTCGTATCCAGCTGCACGTGCACGCGAGAGGAGATTAGCATAATTACCAACCCAAAAACACCATATAAGGCTATGTTTCCTGCCTCAGATACAAGGAAGTGTTCATTCAGGAAAATGGCAGCGAAAAGTAAAAAGAAGAACTTTACGAGTTCAGAGATTGAAGTCCTGGGGCCTCATGTATCAAACGGTGCGTACGGACTAAAACCTTGCATACTCCATTTTCCACACAAAACTCTGGATGTATCAAAACTCAACTGAATGTGGGAAAGTGCACAGCCCCACACCAACTCCAGGGCTGGTGTCACACGTTTCTGTGG
>NW_013952480.1:161428-165861 GCF_001266775.1 Austrofundulus limnaeus
CATTTAAAATTATAACTCTAATTCAAACAGAATAGCCTGTTGTCAAGATAATCATGGAGTGTGATTTACTTTCAACTCAAAATATCTTCAAACTAACAAAATATAAAGTTATTAGGGAGGAAAACCCGTCTGGATAACAGCAGACTGACTTCTCGTAAAATATATGACAGGTCTGGACCACTCGTGAATTTTGTTTGTATCTGAAAAAAATCGTAGAAAACGAAAACATTGGTGAATGCCACAAATTCTCCTAAATCACTCGTATGCACAATTTGAGAACAAATCTGTGCCTACGAACAGTTCTTGCATGAGGCCCATTGTGCCTTACTGCGAACATATATAATTCTTATAAATTTCTTATTTTTGTTCACATGATTTGGTCATGTGAAAAGGGGGATTTTGAAGAAATTTATTTAGTCAGATTAGTTACTGATTTTAAAAGCACTACACCATTTTCTTAGTTTTCCTTTTAAATATTGACTGGTATAAGCCATTGTATAACTAATGTTATGTCTTGATTAAAATAGTTTAGATACATGTCCGAAACATTTATCCAACACATAAAAAGAACCGTTAATCAAACATTAATTGAGTATCTTTGTCTGAGTGCCTGCAATTCAGCCGCAGGTCAGAAGTGGGCGGGCCAGGCATTGAAGACAACTGTATAAAAATGATAGACCTTCTGGTTTTCTGTCAGCACTGGTTTCCTGCTCGGTTGAACAACATTAGACCATCTTTCTTATCCAGTGACCAGTATTTGTATGGTTATCATTCTTTTACATTTCAATTAATTCAACATTTGTGTGTTTATCGTCTCGACTTCAGTATTGAACACTGAGTTATCTTACAGTTTTGGTGACCCCGACGTGATCTTGAATAAGCAGAGAACGTTGGATTTTATTTTTTGGCTGTTGAAGAACCTGAGAAGATAGTGAAACATCAATTGCTGAGAGTGACTACAGAAAAGCTTCAAGATGCCTCCTTTCTTTTCCAAAGATGGTTTCTTTCAGCTTCTCCAAAAGGTGACGGTGTTGGAGCTCAAGATTCATCGTCTGGAAGAAATTAATGCTTTGGAGGACTCAACATGCGTTCAAATGGGTGAGACGGCTGAGAGGAGAGATCGACCTAGAGAGGAGATGGAAGCTGCTTCTGAGGGTCAAGCTGTATGGAACACTATTGGTGCCAGACCAAAAAATCTCTCAGGAAGGATTCAGCTTTTAGATGACAATGAATGGCCAGAGTTACAGAGGGATGCTTTTTCTCCACCAGCAAGGAGAAGGAAGCGACAGGCTGTAATCAAAACACCGGACAACGGCCAGAGAAATGAAGATACTGTACATCAGTCTTTCTTCAAAACAGATTCACACCACCGGAAGAAACTGAGTCTGAACAAAGTTCATGGTCTGATGTCCTAATGCATCTCAGTAATCCAGGTTGAAAAAAAATCAAAAAGAAAAAAATAAGTAGGTCCTCTGGATGGGTTCTTCTTTAGTGAAACTTTTCGTCTCTCATCCAAGAGACTTCCTCTGTCTGATAAGTTTCAGGTGAACTCAGCCTTAAAAGCACTACCTCCTCATGGTGGACAAAGAGGTGAGTCACACGCAAAAGAGGGTCCATCCATCCATCCATCCATCCATCCATCCATCCATCAATCCATCCATTTTCTTCCGCCTTTCTGGAGTCGGGTCGCAGGGAGCAGCAGCTTAAGAAGGGAGGCCCAGACCTCCCTTTCCCCAGCCACTTCTTCCAGCTCCTCCGGGGGAACTCCAAGGCGTTCCCAGGCCAGCTGAGAGACATAGTCCCTGCAGCGTGTCCTGGGTCTTACCAGATGCCCGAGCCACCTCAACTGGCTCCTCTCGACATGGAGGAGCAGCGGCTCTACTCTGAGTCCCTCTCGGATGACCAAGCTTCTCACCCTATCCCTAAGGGAGAGCCCAGCCACTCTGCAGAGGAAACCCAATTTGGCCGCTTGTATCCAGGACCTCGTTCTTTCGGTCATGACCCAAAGCTCATGACCATAGATGAGGGTGGGGACGTAGATCGACCGGTAAATCGAGAGCTTCGCTTTYTGACTCAGCTCTCTCTTCACCACGATGGACCAGTACAGCGCCCGCTTTACAGCAGACGCTGCGCTAATCCGCCTGTYGAYCTCCYGCTCCCTTCTTCCCCCATTCGTGAAAAAGATCCCCAGATACTTAAACTCCTCCACTTGAGRCAGGRYGACCCCCCTGACCCGKAGAAGGCACTCTRCCCTTTTCYGGCTCAAGACCATGGCCTCRGATTTGGAGGCACTGAGCCTCATCCCGGCCGCTTCGCACTCGGCCGCGAACCACTCCAGCGAGAGCTGCAGATCACATTCCGATGAAGCCAACAGGACCACATCATCCGCAAAAAGCAGAGATGCGATCCTAAGGCCACCAAAACGGATCCCCTCAACACCTCGGCTGAGCCTAGAAATTCTGTCCATGAAAGTAATGAACAGAATCGGTGACAAAGTGCAGCCTTGGCAGAGTCCAACTCTCACCAGAAACGAGCCCGACTTACTGCCGGCAATGCGGACCAGACTCTGACACCGGTCGTACAAGGACCTGAAAGCCTGTATCAAAGGGCCCGGTACCCCATACTCCCGGAGAAACCCCCACAAGGCCCACTCGGGACACGGTCAAACGCCTTCTCCAAGTCGACACATGTAGACCGGTTGGGCGAACTCCCATGCACCCTCCARGACCCTGCTGAGGGTGTAGAGCTGGTCCAGTGTTCCAYGWCCAGGACGAAARCCACACTGCTCTTCCTGAATCCGAGGTTCGACTATCCGATGGACCCTCCTCTCCAGGACCCCYGAATAGACCTTACCAGGGAGGCTTAAGAGTGTGACCCCCCTGTAATTGGAGCACACCCTCCGGTCCCCCTTTTTAAACAGGGAGACCACCACCCCAGTCTGCCAATCCAGGGGGACTGCCCCCAATGTCCCTGTGATATTGCAGAGTCGCGTGAGCCAACACAATCCTACAACATCCAGAGCCTTAAGGAACTCCGGGCGGATCTCATCCACCCCCGGGGCCCTGCCACCGAGGAGCTTTTTAACCACCTCGGYGACCTCGCCCCCAGAGATTGGAGAGCCCAACCCAAAGTCCTCAGGCTCAGCTTCCTCAACAGAAGGTGTGTTGGTGGGATTGAGGAGGTCATTGAAGTATTTCGCCCACCGGCCCATAACGTCCCGAGTTGAGGTCAGCAGCACACCATCCCCACTATAAACAGTGTTGGTGCTGCACTGCTTCCCCCTCCTGAGACGCCGGATGGTGGACCAGAATCGCCTCGAAGCCGTGCGGAACTCTTTCTCCATGGCCTCTCCAAATTCCTCCCACGCCCGGGTTTTTGCCTCAGCGACCACTCGAGCCACATGCAGCTTCGCCCGCCGGTACCCATCAGCTGCTTCCGGAGTCCCATAGGCCAAAAAGGCCCGATAGGACTCCTTCTTCAGCTTGACAGCATCCCTCACCGAAGGTGTCCACCAACGGGTTAGAGGGTTGCTGCCACGACAGGCACCAACAACCTTGCGGCCGCAGCTCCGATCAGCTGCCTCGGCAATGGAGGTACGGAACATGGTTCATTCAGACTCAATGTCCCCCACCTCCCCCAGAACGCGTTCGAAGTTCTGCCGGAGATGGGAGTTGAAGCTCCGTCTCACAGGGGACTCCGCTAGACATTCCCAGCAAACCCTCACTACACGTTTGGGCCTGCCAGGTCTGACTGACTTCCTCCCCCACCACTGGAGCCAACTCACCACCACGTAGTGGTCAGTGGACAGCTCTGCACCTCTCTTCACCCGAGTGTCCAAGACATGAGCCGTTCCTTTTAAAGGAAATGATCTGTGACCCTGCCACAGATCATTTATTGGTTTATATTTATTCATTCCTTTAAAACAAAACAAAACCAAGCATTACATAACACAAAACAAAAATAAAATGAAAGGCATCAGAAGAAAAATATCTTGATTTCTGCTCCTATATACAAAAAAATCGTAATTTCAAACAAACCAAATAAAACAAAACAAAACAATAAATTCAACTCCTCAAACAGTGACTCATACAAATACAAATTAAACAATTGCATATTTCTTTAACCATTTTGCTTTGATCATTTTAAAGGAATTAATTGATCCAATGCTTTTACAATTTTCAAGATTATTCTATAATCTTATAAAGCAGCCAGCTCACTTTGTCATACCAGGACAACTGAAAAGACCTGTTATTTCCCCACTGTGGGATCAATGGGCCTCATGCAAGAACATGTTCGTATTCTTATCCTAAATTTCTCTTACTTTTGTTCGTACAAAGGGTTCGTACGAACATGTCACGTCAGATTCAACAAACTCTTCTTCAGGAAAAGTGTGTAAATGAGCTGCGTAAATTCAGCTGTGTGAAGCTGACACC
>NW_013952480.1:168031-169218 GCF_001266775.1 Austrofundulus limnaeus
GTCATGAGGACTGCCTACAAGCTTAGCTTGGAGCACACTGTAACTATGTTAGACTATTTCTACAATGTTAAATCCAATGGGGGAAAGACGTGCAGTAGCAACTTTAGCTTATACCAAACTTTTGATTTATTACAGAGTGGAAACAAATCAAGCTTTTATATTTTTTTTCGCTTTGTTAAAACTAAGTTTTCAAACTAAATAAAAAGATATAGAGGACACTGTTAACTGACAAGTTTTTTCCCCCCTATAAATGGAATAATGCCAAAAGCTTCCTAGTTCAGGTGGGAATAGCATGTAGGGTCAGTGCTGCCAAAGCTGACCTGACAGACAGAGTGGCTGTCTATTGAGGGGATGCAGAAATAAAAGCTTCGACCCGGATCAGTGAAGCATTCGACACGGCGGCCTGAGCTGTTTTGGTCTCTGAGGCAAGAGCTGCCTTTCTGTCACCCATTGTGTGAAGACGTACATAACAAAAAGGCAAGAATCCATACATTGTAACACTGACAATGCATACTTTATTCTGTCAAAGTACGCTAAAGTATTTATTGCCTAGTTTACGCATTCTTTATAATACCCTGTATTCTTCAGGTGGGACCTGGTGAGAAAAGGCATTTATGTGCCATATATACATATAATTTCATGATCATCAGTCAAGCAAATTGCAGTAACAGTTTGTGTCAGTATGACATATTTTTATGTGTGCCAAAATTTGACAGAACAGATTTATAAAACATTTGTTTAATATGACCATTGGTGTGCTCTGGATGTTTCCTTGAACATGAGTATTACTGGAAATGTTGTTCCTTTTCATTACCTGACATTAACTAAATTTAGCCTGAGTGCACAAAAAAAAAAATAATTAAATCTTACATTTCCAAAAGACCAACATAAACAACAAAGCAACAGAAAGGTTTGTTTTTAAGATTTAGCATTTCTATTAAAAATGAATAAAAAAGCACTTTAATTAAACAAAGTACATTTTAATTAATGCATCCCCTTCCCCTTGTTTTTTGGAACACAATAAATGAACATTTGTGATACTTTTTGAAACACCAGTTTTGCTTGATGACTATTCATCTCGTGAAGCTCAAAGCAATATCTGCAGAATTTCCAAACCTTTAAGAACACACATTCAGAAAATTTACAACACAAAGAAAACAAAAGTGATTTGATTACAAGAATAAATA
>NW_013952480.1:170993-177646 GCF_001266775.1 Austrofundulus limnaeus
TATATATACTGTAGATTTTGGGAGATGATAGATGGAAGAACTTGAGCAATTTCTTCATTTATTTTTGTCTCATACATCAATTCACCAAGTATTTTATTTTTTATCAGACAGCTCCAGGCAAAAAAAAAAATAAATAAATAAAATACGTAAAACTTCTTCCACCTTTTTGGTTTAAAAATAAATTTGCTTTCTCAACCAGGGTCAGGTGCCAGCAATGAAGGGTCATTGAAATGTTATTTCAGTGTTTTATTTTTCTTCTCTCCTTTACCCTTTTCAGACTTTTCATTTCTGCCTTAGCCTCAGCCTTTTTTGACTTTGAGCAACCTCCTTTATTCACACATCTTTTTTGTTTGAGCTCCTGCAAGTGGCTACCCAGATTTAGTCACTCTATGAATAGTTATGACTTTTTTCCTTTCTGTTCTGTGTCATATTTTTAAAGAAAAATAATAATAATAACACACTGGAACTAACAAATCAAGAATATTCAAACATGATTACCATTAAAGTACACCTACCCAGATATTCAGTTGATTGGAGCTCTTTTCATGGTTAGGTGGGTGTATATGCACCATAGCAGCCTTGATTGGCACTTCCTCTACTTCTGTTGAGTGTCATTGTGTTTAAGTCTCATAAATTCGCCAAAAAACATGACTTTGGTGTTACTGATCAAATTGCAAATGCATTCATAATTGTTACATTAATGCTATTTTTGTTTATTGGAAAAATAATAAATTATATCTTCTTTTAAGAAGTTTAACAGGGTAAATGACATGCTTCCAACACTTTGACACAGATGACATGTGAAACAGCTGCTTTTTGTTTGTTTCAAATGATTTAATTGTAATTCTAGTTCTAGGACTTGATAAAAATTTGAATGATGTGAATGCTTGTACTTGTAGGTTTTTGGAGATACTGTATTTGTCAGTTAAGGCAGGCATTCTGCATATATTTTAAAAGGGGCAAAGCTCCTTCAAGACCATTAAAAGGTATTAAGCTTTGCAATGCATTTTTTATGCTTACATTTTTATTATAAGTTATATATTTTATCAGTTTGTTAGTGTTACAGTGTGTACATATATAACAGAGGATTCCAGTTGAATTTTTAAAACTTCCACCTTCAGTGTAGATGACTTTAACATTTTCACAAGTTGGCGCAAATGCACAGTGAGAACATATAAACTCTACCAAGAAAAGTCCCTGGCCGGGATTTGAACTGGCAACCTTCTCACTAAACCAACAGCTCTACCAACTGATCCACTCTGCAGCCTCATGCACATTTGTTATTAAAGAAGACATATTATGCAAAATTAAATTTTTACATGTTTTTATACTTCACTTTGGGTCAGTGCTGCTTCTAGAGTGACATGCTTCATGCAGCGTGTTCTCACTGATCAAGATGAAGACAGGTCAAGCTGTGTAGTTGCACTGTCTAAGCAGCAAGAAGACTATCAAAAGGAACACAATTCATCTGTAGAATTTCTCAGATGAATAAAAAATAAAAAAGATTAAAATATCAGTTCAATAAAAAAATCAGTCACTTTAAAAGGTAAATCCCATAAAATTAGGCTGAATAATTTGCAGATGTACCCTGCATCTGGAGTTGCACATCAGGCAAGTCTTTTTCCATTTGATTTGGTTCTTTCCATTCAGTGGGAAAGCTTTTTTTTCTTCAGAACTAAGCTTGAGAACCAACAGGATTCTGTTGAGACTTGAGCAGAACTTCAGCAAGAGCTCAGAGCAAGAAAAAACTCAGGTTAAAGAAAAAACTGAGAGAAGACTGAGCAGACTGAGAGAGGAGCCAACTATGAGTTAGAGTTTATGATGACAAACTGCGACAGTTTTATGACTTGGTTGGTCAATGGGTCCATGTTTAAATGATCTGACCAATGAGAGAAAGACACATTTCCCTTCTGCTCTCTCTGAAAACAAAAAAAAAAAAAAACTTTTAAATTAAAAAACAAGTATTTTAACCTAAAGAAAACAAATGTGTGACTCTGAATCAATTTCCAGAGACAATAACTGTCAGATAAGGAAGGGGGTTCTAGGGTCCAGGGTCCTCGTTACATTGGTGATAAGGTCAGAGGTCTCTGACTGAATTTACAACTGTGGGCCTGTAGACTGAGAGTTTTCATGTGAGTGGAGCACCTATACATCCAGTTGGAAAATGAATCCATGTTCAATGATGTCACAACACTGATTCACACGACCGTTTCTCCCACACTTCAGTTCCCTCAGCTCATTGGCTCAGCTATGACAAAATTAAAACTTTTTTTTTCAAATACTATGGTTTGTAGACAACATGGAAATTGTAAAGTGGAGATTGCATTTGCCACATACCAGCAAAAATACAAGAATCAGTTTTCAAAATCCACAATAAATGAAAAATTAGTGTTGTGAGTCATGTTTTGTTGTTCCCTATCATCTATCATCTTGAAAGCTATAACCAGCGTCTCACACGAGTCTGTCTGAAACATGCAATTTTATCTCTGGTTTCTTAAAGCCCTTTCTCCTCTCATTATGACTCGCTTTCATCTGATTTGCCACACTGTTCGGAAAACTTGCCAAGGGGCAGCACCCAGTCAGCGGTGAGCGCCAGCGTATTTTTGATACCAATGAGCGCGTTCTGAAATCAAACTTTGAAATTACTAAGCAATGTTATTTCTCATTTTGATGGAAAAAATCAAGCTTCTCAAATCCACTCGTGTTTTCTAATTTAGATTGGAAATAGAAAAAAAAGTACATCAACACCCTCAGCAGCAATGAAATAAACACTTTTATTTTAAACTAAACTTGTACACAGTTTACACTTTTGAACGTGACACTATTCATTAATTATTCTGTGTATATTGTTTACAGAAATTAAAACAGATCTGCATAATATTGACAATAAACATGATAAAAAGGGCCGTTTAACAGTGATTGTTAAGGTTGTTGTTCACAATCATAATCAGCCGTTTTGCGTGTGCATTTCTGTATGCGTGTTTGATTAAGCTGTGTAGGTTGCAGAGCTGGAGACAGGCATTGTAGCTAATAAGAATAGGCACTCCTAATCAAGGCTATGCTCACTCTCCACAAGCAGCATAAGGTCACCTGTGATTGATTTATATAAGAGGAAGCATCGGTCTATGCCTTTGGTGCATTTAAGGCCTCACAAGCTTTATCAGAGTATATGCGTGTGTTTGAGTAGGAAAGTTTGAAGTGTAGCTGCTGCATGTGTGCAGCGATAGCACAAAACAGTTTATCAAAGGCTTTTTAAAGGCCAGTATGTTTTAAGTGTTTCTTCTTTCTCAACAGGGCAATTGCCTCTGTGGCTGTGCTGAGAGCTCTAGAGGAATTAAACATTTGGGTGATTTTAAAGTCTTACAGCAATGTTTCAGACCTTTTTAATGCAGAGTTCTGGGGAAATGTTATGACCAAATAACGCCTCACGTTTTAGATAGCTCTTTTTATACAGGTGCTGGTCATAAAATTAGAATATCATGAAAAAGTAGATTTATTTCAGTAATTCCATTTAAAAAGTGAAACTTGTATATTATATTCATACATTACATACAAACTCATATATTTCAAATGTTTATTTTGTTTAATTTTGATGATTACAAATGACAACAAATGAAAATCTCAAATTCAGCATATCAGAAAATTAGAATCTTGTGAAAAGGTTCAAAATGGATGGCACCTGGTACCACACTCTAATCAGCTAATTAACTCAAACCACCTGCAAAGGCCTTTAAATGGTCTTTCAGTCTAGTTCTATAGGCTACGCAATCATGGGGAAGACTGCTGACTTGACAGTTGTCCAAAAGACGACCATCGACACCTTGCACAAGGAGGGCAAGACACAAAAGGTCATCGCTAAAGAGGCTGGCTGTTCACAGAGCTCTGTGTCCAAGCACATTAATAGAGAGGCGAAGGGAAGGAAAAGATGTGGTTGAAAAAAATGTACAAGCAAGAGAGATAACCGCACCCTGGAGAGGATTGTGAAACAAAACCCATTCAAAAATGTGGGGGAGATTCACAAAGAGTGGACTGCAGCTGGAGTGAGTGCTTCAAGAACCACCACACACAGACRTATGAAAGACATGGGTTTCTGCTGTCGCATTCCTTGTGTCAAGCCACTCTTGAACCACAGACAGCGTCAGAAGCGTCTTGCCTGGGCTACAGAGAAACAGGACTGGACTGCTGGTGAGTGGTCCAAAGTCATGTTCTCTGATGAAAGTAATTTTTGCATTTCCTTTGGAAATCAAGGTCCCAGAGTCTGGAGGAAAAGAAGAGAGGCACTTCATCCATGTTGCTTGAAGTCCAGTGTAAAGTTTCCACAGTCAGTGATGGTTTGGGGTGCCATGTCATCTGCTGGTGTTGGTCCATTGTGTTTTCTGAGGTCCAGGGTCAACGCAGCCACATACCAGGAAGTTTTAGAGCACTTCATGCTTCCTGCTGCTGACCAACTTTTTGGAGATGCAGATTTCATTTTCCAACAGGACTTGGCACCTGCACACAGTGCCAAAGCTACCAGTACCTGGTTGAAGGACCATGGTATCCCTGTTCTTAATTGGCCAGCAAACTCTCCTGACCTTAACCCCATAGAAAATCTATGGGGTATTGTGAAGAAGAAGATGCAATACACCAGACCCAACAATTCAGAAGAGCTAAAAGCCACTATTAGAGCAACCTGGGCTATCATAATACCTGAGCAGTGCCACAGACTGATCGACTCCATGCCACGCCGCATTGCTGCAGTAATACAGGCCAAAGGAGCCCCAACTAAATACTGAGTGCTGTACATGCTCATACTTTTCATGTTCATACTTTTCAGTTGGCCAACATTTCTATAAATCCTTTGTTTTTATTGGTCTTCAGTAATATTCTAATTTTCTGATATGCTGAATTTGAGATTTTCATTTGTTGTCATTGGTAATCATCAAAAATAACGAAATAAACATTTGAAATATATGAGTTTGTATGTAATGTATGAATATAATATACAAGTTTCACTTTTTAAATGGAATTACTGAAATAAATCTACTTTTTCATGATATTCTAATTTTATGACCAGCACCTGTACATGTCAACCCCTTCAGATATGTACCTGTACTGACCCTCAGAAATCTGTAAATTTCACAAAAACAATCTGTAGTACTCTCACACAGTACAGGGGCTGTGATTGGTGGCATCTGCAAGAAAGCAAGTAGGCTATTATGGGTGGGGGACTTAGCATTTCCTTACAAGCTGGCTCTGAGATGTAAAAAAGTAAATTTCTAATTATTATTTTTAGTTTTTGAAAAATCTATTAGATTTTCTCTATAAGTCTGCATTCATGCAAAATGGGGGAAAGCTTTGTAATATACAAACAATCCATAGAACTTGACATGTGTATCTTTGACTGACAGTGTACATTCACCTGACACATTTGGTCCACTTTAAATGGACCAGAGTTAATTTTACTCCATACCTTTTATGCAGGTGTGAATACATTCATGCAAACCCTGGTGCAGACCAAACAAGTGGACCGAGACCCATTTTTTGAGGTGGTTTTGGTCCTCTTCCTAACAAACTCTGGTGGATTTTCTTCTGGCGTGAACACAGACTGACTTCAAACTGAATCAACTGCAGGAAACCTAATAATTTTTGGACTCCATGAGCCATTGTTGCTAAGCATCATGGTAACTATTAGCCCTCCAGTGTTGCTAATGCTACAAATAATGAACCATTGCGGGACAGGGAACATAGAACTTCTCATCTCCTTTGGGTTGCGGCACGCATTTGGCAGCGCTGTCCCAAATTTACATGTAGATCATTGAGAAACTGCCTTTGAATGAGCTCCTCTTAATATTATAGATGCCATTGCAGTTGTTTTAACAGCACCATTTTTGCAAAAAAAAGTGCAATGTGAATAAAATCCGCACTAAACAAAAAAATAAATAAATAAAAATCATTCTGCTTTTGGTCTAGACAAAACAAGTGGACCAAAGTATGTTCCTGGTGTGAATACACCCCAAATCTCTGGAGAAATGGAGAATTCAGACTGAAAATTGACGAGCTATGGCTGACAGTGGTAGCAGCATCAACTGTAGCACTTCCTGTGCAGCCTGAGGGACTTTTGACAGGAATGTTGTAACACTGTATTGGTGCCAGAACCACTGTAAAATGTGAAACACTTGATGATACAGAGGTTTGTAAAATAACATTTGTTTGAACCAATACAGCATTTTAAATTTCAAAGTTGTTTCAAGATTGCAGTAAATGGACTCTTGGCCTCACTTAAACTAGCTGTTAGCTGGTCAGTCTGGTGAGAATGAAACTGTTTCTTAAATCTGAGGTTGTTCAAAGATATGTCTACGACAGGGAATATATTATTTGTTCATAACGTTTTCTCAATACCCTACTCCAAAGGTTCTGAACTATCCCTTTAAATAATCATAAGCCATTGTTGACTTCTGACATTTATGTAAAATTTATGTAGTTTTTTGTTCAAAGCAGCTTGTCTGTTGCATAAAACATTTAAGTTTAATGTTTAATCATTTTAAGCTTTCAAGGCTGAGGAATTTTTAAGTGATTTTATTGCCATTCCCGTTTGAATAGTTTTGCACTTGATACATACTAACATTCACACACACACACACACACACACACACACACACACACACACACAC
>NW_013952480.1:177731-185045 GCF_001266775.1 Austrofundulus limnaeus
CACACACACACACACACACACACACACACACACTTAAAATCCATACCGAATGCCTATAAATCCGGCACCTCTTCAAATTGTACAATACATCTGAAAGAAAATCTCACAAGGGTTTTTTTTCTTTTTTCTTTTTTTTTTTTTTTGCTGAACACCAACATAAATATGTTGTTGACTTCATAAATTTAACAGCCTAATACAAAACTCAGCTAAAACTCCTGACATTAAGCACAACTGCTGGTGAGCATGCTTTGCTGAGAAAGAAAGTGCCCAGTGTGAATTTAACCAGTCGCTTAGACCACTTCAGGAATGGGAGTGCCTGATCAGAAGCACTGAGTGAATTATTTATTGGCACGGCAGCCATGGTAAGCATATCGGTTCAATGCAAACCGATAAGAAAACATTTCCAGGAATGACTTTGCTGTCCTCTGTCTGGCAATGCCTTGTTTTAAAAGGGAAATTACCTATTTGTTCTGGTTTTATAAGTGCAATGACAAATATGGTCTATATATGATTTAGCATTGTACGTTTCAGATTTTCAGAAAATTGGACTTTCAATGTCCCCAAAGACTGGTTCCATTTGCCTAAATTTTGCACTAGATGTTTGTAGAACAGAATATGTTTTGAAGACTTTTCGTCTGATAAAATAAATTGATTGGATTTTCAGAGCAGAAATGTAAAAAGTGATACATCCATCAGGTTAAGGTTCTCTCCGGGGAGACGAGCTAACTGTGAGCCTCTATTAGTCTGAGCAGGGCCCAGTTCCAAGGCAGATTTCTGCCTCCTAAACTAATTTTATTCTCAAAAATAGCACTCCATGTAAATTATAAGAACTTTTACACAGTCATTGCTTTAGGTGGCTGTATAAGTTGATGTTTTTTACAATGATTTTTACAGAAGTTAACTGCAGTCAGGAATTATGTATGTGAAAGTTTTTTGTTGTAAAGCAGATGTCTTCAACCCTGTTTCTCATGACCCACTGTCCTGCATGTTTTAGATGTGTTCCTGCTTCAACAAACCTGACTGAAATGAAATGATTGACTTCTGCTAAACATGACAACATTCTGTGTAGATAATTAATTGATTTGAATCAGGTGTGTCGAAGCAGGAAAACAGCTAAAACATGCAGGACAATGGCTGTGTCCAAAACGACAGGCCGGGTCCTCCAGAGGACCCAGACTACCCGATTGAGGTGGGCCGGATCATTGGTAGACCGGGAAGACCGGAAAAAAAGAGGCTGTGAATTTGGACGGTCCAGCGTCCCGTCCTTAAGTCATGTCACCTAGCAACTGTGACAACGCTAAACAAGCAAACTTAAATCAAAACTAGAAAAATATCAATATATTAGCATTATTAATATCACAAAACTACAAAATTAACTTAAAGGTAACATTTGAAGAATATTTAAAAACATGTCTATACAAATGATAAAAGTATTAGAATTACAACCGCTAAAAAAATATTTTTTTTTATTGCCATATTTTTATTTAAAACGTATTATTTTGTCTCGCTTCGTCCGCCATTACTAGCTTAAAAAATCTCTGATCATATAAATATCCAGTCATCTCATAATGCAAAGCATTATGGGATACGGTGGGCCGGGAAGGATCCATCAGACCTGTCCTTCAAATTGAGGAAAAGGAAGGCCGTATTTGTCGGTCGCATCGGAGGATTCTTCGGTTTTGGACGGCCTTCGTCGCGGCTCTGTGAAGTATGCAGCCGACGAATTTGGCCTTCGGAGGACCCGGCCTGCTGTTTTGGACACACCCAATGGGTCCAGGGGGATAGTGTTGAGGACCTCTGCTGTAAAGCCAAACTGAAAAAAAAATCTGACTTGCAAGAGAAATGATCAAAATACAGAAATAACTCTAAGTTGCTATGTGCAGTGACTATAATNTTGTTCCAATTCTGTTCCGTTTAAAGTGCTTCTTTCCTATTTTGTCTGGTTTGAAGTAGGAATGTATATATATATATATATATATCACATTGTTTTATGTTTCCACTAAAGCTAAAATGCTGTTATCGTTAACATAGTGATTAATGCCACAGAATGCCACTTTATTAAAAAAAATCAAATTATTAAAATACCGTTTCATTTGTCTGAAGCACGTTTGTTAATGTTTTGCACAAGTCAATTATTCTTCATTTTCATGCTCTTCAGTAAGCAGAGCAGAAAAGTTTATGTACTTTTTTTCCCAATACAAACTAAAATCAATGTAGCACATTATTTCCACATTTGTCACCTGTGTGGAGAAATGAAAACTTTAAAATGTAACCCTTGACAAGAGGACTATGCTTGTAAATACAGTATATGTACAGCTCATCCAAGTAGGAGGAAATGCATCTTTTTAATGGACTGTAGCCTGTTTTGTGGAGCATTGAGACAGGATTTAACTGATTCTCAATCAGGAGCTGTTGAGTCAATAAAAGGTGTCTGAAGTGCTACACCAAATTAATACTGGCATTTACTCATCAAAACTAGGGACCTCACAAGCAATAAATTGTTCCCATAAAAGGGAAACTGAAGGAAAACAATAGACACTGAACTGTTCTTGTAAATTACTTTATGATATACTTAGAGCTAATATGAGATCAAACATGAAGTGATACATTTTTATATTGACAGCATTCACCTTTTGCAATGCTAAACAGTGATATAAAAAGTTCTGAGCTTTTGTATCAAGGGTGTTTTTGATTTTTACCACCTGCTCTGCATAACAGGTAATTGCGGTGCCAACAGCCTTTCTGATGTAGCAGATTGAAGTATAAATGAAACTCTGACCTTCATTTCACTCTCTTCTTCTATCCCTGTTTGTTCTTCTTTCTTTCTTCATTTATTTATTTCGTATTTATTTTTAACTTGGTTTCTGCATGATGTTTTTGGTGTTTTAATCTTACTGCTTCTTGTAATTTAATCAAACTGATTTTGATCTTTAGTCACGCTTTAATGCTGTTTTTTGATAGCATGCTCTGACTGTTAATCTTGTGCTTGTATCAAACAAAACAATACCCATTGTTTGGAGTGAAAACTCACCACTTTGTAATTAATTATTTATTTATTCATTTAGTGTCAGCATGCACATAGACCCACAGTAAAAATACAGTCTGAGACACACCTCAGAAAGCGGGTGAAAGAGGGGCTTGTGGAGTTACAATAAAGAGGAATTCAGACCAAAGCATTGCAGTTCCAATGTGAAAAAGAAGGATTTAAAAGCATATCTCTCATTTAAAAACACTGCATATACAAACTTACAATACAACTAACAAAAAATGAATTCACAATAAAACTCATATACACTGAACGGCAGATGTCCTTTAAACATTTAGTCTAATATCCCATTTCCCAGTAAGAGTTTGGATTTGCAGTATCAGAAGGGCATAATGAGGTTGCTAGTACATTTTCATATATATGCATAAAAAAATGGAAAATATAAAACTGATCAAGTGCTTTATCATCCCCACTCAACAGCTAAATTGAAACTGTTTGAAAATTAAGTGATTTTATCTGAAGCTCATTTTGAACCACATTCAGCAACAGACATTATGTTTAAATGAATCTTAATTGGGTCCCATTGTAATTCTGTGACTACAGCGCCTAATAAATGGGGGTTTTCATTTAAACTCTAGCTATTGCATTTTTTTATTCATCTGTCATACATACAAACAAACAAAAAGCTTATTAATTTAGCTAAGCACTTTTGCCAACCTTTAGTTTATAAGTGAAGGGAAACAACACAAAGGCTTGTGTAAAAGACAAAAAAAAGGAAAGAAAGGGAGAAAAAACAGAGAGCAAAGCAAGAAAATGGCTCATTATTACAGCTAATGCTCTTGAGTCACTTATCACTGAGTAACAGCACAGGTGCAGGCAAGCCATTATAAACAGTTGCAAAATGTGTTGGGATAATGAACTGGCCCCTGAAGACCTTGTATACTTTCAAGGGACGCTTGAAACACCTGCATAGGCAGTTTCAAACAAGGAGCAACAATGTGCAGGACTCCAGAATGTTAATAGTGGAATTCCTAATTAAACTGCATGGTAGAGATATTTCGGGAGAAGCATCACTTGCTTAACCAACAAACAAGACAAAGACAATTTGGGTTTAAAAAATATATTTAGTGAAATTAGTGCCAGTTAAAATCTAATTGTTTACCTAAACGAATGTTTAATAATAATTATCAGTGACGTCTTACTAAAAGGTTCAAACTGCAGCTGCAACAATTAACTTATTAGGATCCTTTTGTTAAACACCTTAGATGCTGGCTTACTAGAGAAGCTGTACTGTAGTACAACATACTCCAGTACATATCACTAAAACAAACAGAAGTTGACTCTGTACAATGATACTGGTTCCAGTATTTGTTCCAGTTCATTCAGCTATTCATTCCATTCAAAGTTGGCCTCATTCACATTAGACGATGACCTGACTAAATTTAAAAATGTATCTAGAAAAGGGACCTGTATATTTTGATCATTTTGTTAGTCTTATATATGGTTTATTACTTTGCTGATTCTCTTTTGGTTATATTTCATTTCTTGTGGTTTCCTTTCCCATGTTCCTCTTTGTCTTTGTTTCTCCTTGTGTTGATCCTTGTTCTGTTTTTTTAACTCATCCTTCCTATGTGTGTATATTCTAAACTGCAAGGTAGCACACTATGTTGCACAGGGCCTTGGACATTCGTTCCCCCGTGTCTGTCATGTGTGTGTTTCTCCGGACGGATGTTCAAAACTGCAAATTTCGTTCTGCATTGCATCTTGATGTTGTGTATGAATGACAATAAACGATTCTTGAAGTTTGCTCCTACAACAGCATTTCCCTTTTGTCTATTTGTTACTTTTGTTTTTGAGCGCCTTGTGCCAGCCTTTTTAGGTCCTACATCTGTTAAGCCATGACATGAGATGTTACTTGTAGGAACTTGGTGGGGCCCTCAAACACATTTGAGTAATTTGAAGTACGATTGACCAGGAGCTACAAGAGATCTACAACATGATCACTAGCATCATTGGGCATATGATCCAATTTATGGTCAATTATCTGCTTGATAACAAGGCCTATATAATGTCAATTTTGACAACTTCTCCAAATTGCAATGTACTGCCATTTTAAAATTCCCATGCAGCACATTTTTGTGAACTGTGTGCACACATAATGCATACAATAAAATAATAAAACTCCCATTTAAGCGGCACCACAGAAACAATGGCAAGCACGACCATGAAAAGAAGATGGTTGCATTCAAGCAGGAAATTTATTGTTATTATCTAGACGATTCCAGGGACTTTGAGACCACAGTGACGAAACATTTCTTCCAATTCTTGGTGATGAATCACTCCTACTTTTATTCTTTAAATAAACTGTTTGATAAACCAATTTATCTCCTTTTGGATTAGGTTTAAATTTAGGTGTATGACACAAATACTGTGAAGCAGCTGACGTCAAAGTACCTTGAATATATTACAAGTCCGTCTACAGTTTTGTACATGCCAACACAGAAACTATGACAAATTTTTAACAAGCAGGACAACAGCTGGTTTGCTGTTTATCAGTTAGAGTTGTGAAGGTGACGGACATGAAACCTATTAAAGATGAAGGACAGAGATGCTTTGGGAAAGAGAAAGTAAAATATAATGTGATGAAAAAAGAAATTAAGGGAACAAAGCTGTCACAAATGTGTGTAATGGATAATCAAAAAAGCTTCCTAACGGATAGAAAATTATTTAGTTTTCACATTTTTCTCCTAAAGTTGTTCCCTTTATATAATAGCTGCAAAATGTACTTTGCCTTTTTTAATGCTTGACTTGTGAAAAGACAGATTAAAAAAACATGTGATGTAGATTTTCAACTACCCCAAAGCATCTATCTAAGTCAGTCTCTCCAGTTCAATGAGTCATCAGAGCTGTTAGTCTGAGTGGAGTTAGTCATGCTGTACTTTACCGTGATGGGGTGTAATGATCCCTGCACAAAATTACCAAAACTAGACTCACTGAAAAGAAACCATTGCTGATCTTTCCATCACTTTCTAGTATAAAGAAGCTGCTCAGACATCTTTGCATTCACAAATGATTTAACCGATATCAGTGATGATGTTGCCACAATTAAATTATGCTGTTTTTTTAAGTCTGTTGTGTTTATGTTTGGGTTGTACTCAGTTTTGAAAGTTTCTTTACACCCACCTTTACAACATTCAAACTAATCATTTTATCTCCATCTTCTGTAACTTATTCATAGTTAAAATGTAGAGGCACCAGGTCCAGGAGAGAAACCCAGACATCTTGCTCCCTAATGACACTTTCCATCTCGTCCTGGTGGAAAACGAGGCATTACCAGGCCAGAGAGGATACATAATTCCTCCTGTGAGTCCTGGGTCTTTTCCAGAAGCCTCTTACCAGTGGGACATGTGCAGAATTCCTCTAAATGATGGCATCCAGGAGGCATGTCAGAAGCCCAAAGCACCTCAACTGACTCCTTTCGATGTAGAAGAGCAGCGGCTCTACTCTAAGCTCGCTCTGGTTGATGGAGCTCCTCATCCCATCTCTAAGGCTGAGCCCGGCCACCCTATGAAGGAAGCTCTCTTTGTCCACTTGTATTCAGCATCTCGTTCTTTTTGTCATGATTTATGATGCCTCTTGAACATATGATGAGGGTTAGAACATAGACAGAGCAGTAAGTTGAGAGCTTTGCCTTTTGATTCAACTCTTGTCTTCACCACAATTGACCAAAGCGACACCCTCATTACTGAGGATGATGCTTCAGTCCATCAATCCATCTCCCTCTCCATCCTACCATCACTTGTTAACAAACACTGCCCTCGACCCAAATTTGTTTTTTTTTAAAGTTATCACACAGTAAATGGTAAATGGACTGTAGTTGTATAACACCATTCTACCAAACCAGAATACTCAAAGTACTTCAATATGTGTCCTCATTTACCCATTCACACAACACTCTATCACATCTCCTACAAAGCTAACATGTACAAACATCTTTGGAGACTAATCAGTGTCAATCACATTAATACACTGATGGGACAAACATCAGAGGGATTGGGGTCAAGTATCTTGCCCAAGGACACAACAACTGAGGCAGCTGGATGGGGGATGGAACCAGTGACCTTCTGGTTCCAGGACAATTCCCTTAACCACTCTGCTAGAGTCGCCCCTAGTACAACCCTACTTTTCATCTTTAATTTATTGAATTACCTCATATCAAATAAATTATGGTAGCATAATTGCAGTTTTTCTACTTATTAATAATTTATTTTTATTGATCACAGTTATTTAAAAGTGTGTGTGTGTATGTATGTGTGTGTGTGTGTGTG
>NW_013952480.1:185502-199228 GCF_001266775.1 Austrofundulus limnaeus
CTCTCTCTCTCTCTCTCTCTCTCTCTCTCTCTCTCTCTCTCTCTCTCTCATTTGGCTGCTTCCTAATTTACAACCAAAGCTTGAGATCGCTTTTTCAATTTTCACAGACTATTATATGGCATTCAGATGGCCAAAAAAGTATAACAATGCAACACATTCATTTGGTTGCTAATTATCATTGAAACGATCAGTCTCATGTCAATAACACTGCAGAAGCCAAGGCTTGGGGGTGTAAAATGGGGAATGGGTAAATCCTAAAGCACTTAGCAAGAGGCAGTGTCTTTGGATTTTGTAGTTCTATTTGAGGCTGAAGATAAAAAAATTTAATTCTAACAGAAATAGATAGAATAGAAATATAATAGGTTGTTGTTTTTTTGTCCCCATCAACATCCACTCTTACCTGTCCATCTCACGTCTATTATTTTCTTTTTTTTCTTCTAAGTGCAACTCAAACAGTTTTGAAGATACTCTTTTCATTTACTGTAAAGTAGCAGCTTTAAAACAAAGTGTTGATTTGTATGAGGGTGTATTAATCATTTCGACATTTTGTTTTTTAGGAGTTTCATTTGTATTTGTTTAAATTGATTTTCAAAATCTGCAGCTGAAACATAAGTATGTCTAAACAACGGCTTGGTTTGGGCTGTAATTTTAAACCCTCTATCATTTGCTGAATAACAACAGATGACTGCTTTTAGGGTTCAAATGTTGATAATGCTTATGATCACTGACTTATGAGTGAAGCTTAAACTGATGACTTGGCGCGTAATTTCCCTTATTTAGGAAGATCAGAAATTGTCCGTTACTTAGAAAAAAAATAAAAGAAAAGATTGGTTTCTCATCTACCCACACAAGTCTGAAAATCACCCACTGTCCCATGTTGCTCTGCTGTAAGCACTACTTAATGTCCAGTTAAACAATTTGCATTGTTTCAAAGGCATTGTTCAATGTTGTCACTAAAATAAGTTTGGAACTTTTAAGGTGTATACTGACACTTGACAATGTCAGTTATTTAAAAAATCAGTATCGGCCAAAATGGAAATTGGCAGGTCAGACTTTTTAAAGATCTGTCATTGGCCAGCAAACTGCAACGGCTGCACCCCTAGTGGTGACCTTACAATGTCTGTCTGCGCTCTCTGTCAGGCTGGAATTTATGTTTCTCAAGTCAACCATGGGCAATAAAGCAATTTCAAGCGTACTTGAACATGGGTTTAATGTAATATTTATGGAACCATGTGGGTATTGGTCCACAGGTGTTGGGTGGAAGACGTGTTTAATTTTATGGCTGTAAAATGTTTGCACTGTGAACAAGTGACTTCCAAAAAAAATAATAAATAAATAAAAAAAGAAATGGAATCAAAGCCTATCCCAGTCAATGCTATTTCATATTGCTTTTTTTTCTCCTTCCACCTACCCTCACAGTGATGCCTGCCAAGATGAAAGAGGCACATAGGAACATTTTCAGCAAACAAATGTTTGTAATGTAAGGAGTGGCTAGATCTGAACACAAGTGGACCTTAGTTAGCTAGTGAATGACACAAATGGTTACCTACATGGTTCCATGCCCCCACACACCCTCTGGACAGTAAACATGACATAATAAAGCTTTGTGCCCCATTTGGCTTGTATGGGTGCCCAATGATCAGAAATGCAGAGACATCCACTCCTTTTATCTTTTTTTATTTATTTATTTATTTTACAATAAAGTACAAAAATCTGAAATAAAAGAAAGGTTATCTAAAGGTTCAGCTCGTGGCCCAAAACAGAGAGAGACAAAAAAAAGTAGTGCAAGACAAAGCCTTCTAGTCTCAATCAGGCTGGTAAATAGTGTAATACCTCTTTTTAAATTAGTTACTAATAGGAGCACAATGATAGGGCAGCCACTTCAGAGCAGGGGAGAGAAAAGTAACATAATGGAAGTGGGATTGCCTTTTTCACCAGCTGAGCCCTGTGGCATTTTTTTTTTTTTTTTTTTTCCTCTCTTGAAGGGTCAGGAGGCGCGGTAAAAAATAGCATTTTACACAAAAATGCTTCCTTTTTTGGTACAATTAATTTTTTTGTTACTTTGAACATATTTGTTTGGACTGAAGAACAGATGCAAATTGATTATTTAGCACTTAGCGAACTTGAGAACAATTTGGCCCAAATTACATCAAGAGTTTGAGGAGGATTTGGGAGTAAATTAGTGTGACACATGCCATAGTGCACAGTGCTTGTTTTGACCAAAAGGTGCAAAAAAATAAAAACTGAGGCATGAAGGAAGTTGACTTTAAATAATCAATGATTTCGCTTTATGCCATTTCTTATTGACATACAGCGGGTAAAAGAAGTATTGAACACGTCAACATTTTTCTCAGTAAATATATTACTAGAGGTGCTAATGACATGAAATTTTCACCAGATGTTGGTAAAAACCCAAGTGATCCATATATACAAAGAAATCAAACCATAAATGTCCAGAAATGAAGTTATTTGTAATAATGTGGGATGGCACAGGGAAAATGTATTGAACACACTTACTGAAATTKAACTAATACTTTGTACAAAAGCCTTTGTTGTCAATGACAGCTTCAAGACGCCTCCTGTATGGAGAAACTAGTGGCATGCATTGCTCAGGTGTGATTTTGGCCCATTCTTCCACACAAACAGTCTTCAAATCTTGAAGGTTTCGTGGACCTCTTCTATGAACTCTGATCTTT
Source organism: Austrofundulus limnaeus (assembly GCF_001266775.1). Taxonomy (NCBI): domain Eukaryota; kingdom Metazoa; phylum Chordata; class Actinopteri; order Cyprinodontiformes; family Rivulidae; genus Austrofundulus; species Austrofundulus limnaeus. Next base: position 188,199 of record NW_013952480.1, read on the forward strand.
AGTTCTTTCCAAAGATTTTCTGTTGGATTCAGGTCAGGTGATTGGCTGGGCCATTCCAGCAGCTTTAGTTTCTTTCTCTGAAACCAACTGAGAGTTTCCTTGGCTTTGTGTTTGGGCTCATTGTCTTGCTGAAATGTCCAGCCACGTTTCATCTTCATCATCCTGGTAGATGGAAGCAGATTTTTGTCAAGAATGTCTCTGTACATTTTCCCACTCATCCTTCCTTCACTTATTTGAAGTTTGCCAAGACCATATGCTGAAAAACAGCCCCACACCATGATGTTCCCACCTCCARACTTCACTGTTGGTATGGTGTTTTTTTTTTCAACAATAAGGTTGTGAAGGTCTTGAGAGAGCTCTTTACTTTTACCCATCATCAGATGGTTCTTGTGTGATACCTGGCCATCATTTGGGACTGAACCAGCTGATATTAACTTGCACTGACAAGGGSMRGSYTGYTTTCTAATTACTGAGAGAGTTCAGCTGGTGTCTTGGCTTTCCATGCCTTTTTACACCTCCCTTTCTTCATGTGTTCAATACTTTTTTCCTGTGCCATTCCACATTATTACAAATAACTTCATTTGTGGACATTTATGGTTTGATTTCTTTGTATGTATGGATCACTTGGGTTGTTACCGACATCTGGTGAAAATTTCATGTCATTACACCTCTAGTAATATATTTACTGTGAAAAATGTTGACTTGTTCAATACTTATTTTACCCGCTGTCTAAGATTCACCAAAGGCAAACTGTGCAGCAAAAATAAATAAATAAATAAATAAATAAATAAATACTATAGCTTTGTGACAAATCTAATGTGGGCTGGAGACAATTGGAAACATTCATTTTTTTATAGCAGTAAAATGCATTTTTGTTGTTGTCATTCTCCTTTGGGTCAGACTCTGGCTCCAACATATAAGGCTGGATGGACAAGTTTTCCAAACAGGGTGAGGTGTGAAGCTCCTTGTTTCGGTTTAAAGAGACAGCCTCAGAACGAGTTGATTTGAGACACACTTCAAAAAAGGGGTGAAAAAGGAAATTGTGGATTTACAATAGGAGGAATACAGACCAAAGCACTGCACTTATATTTTATGTAGACCCAAACTGAATTATTTGAATGTGAAAAAGAAAGATTTAAAAGAATGATATGTCTCCTTTAACTGTTTACAATAAGATATTACAATGTAACAGTTTAAAATAAATAAAATGATGCCTCTATTACCTTCTATTACACACATTTGTTTAGGAAAATATTCACTAGTAGTAAACAACAAAAAAAATATATATATAACAAAAATATAAATATAACAATGTGAACAACCAAACAAAAATACCTTCCATTGTACACTGGCATGATGTAGAGGACTAATGAAGCTCCTCCCTCCCATCACACAGAGCATCCCTTCCTTATTGTTGTGAAGACACGTTGAAGTGGGAGTGTTGGAAACAGTAGGAGACCCTAAAGAGATAGAGGCCAATTTCAAGGTGTTTAATCTATGATATAAAGTCAAATTTATGTTTGATATATACTGCATTTTCATAACAACTGAAGGTAACAAATTTACTTGACTATGGTATATAACTGAACTATGTACCTGGAAAAAAATACACCCCCTTTAATATGCCTGCGACAAGCTTATCATTTAAATACAAAAAGTCAAAGAAAATACTTTTATATTTAAGAGAAAATTTCACCCATTTTGTCACATAACTGATATATTTCCTTTTCACTTTGGCAAGACAAAGAGGTAAAGGAAATGACATCAACAGGGAACTTTTTAAGAAAAGTTGAAGAAATTATTTGAATGCTGCCTCTTCTTCATCTTTCTGATACTAGCTACGTTTACATGGATATAAGTAATTGGAATAAACGGCCATTCGGAATAAAAATGCATCATGCAAAAACCCCATTCAGATTATTTGGAACCGATTCAGCTCGATCCAAATGAATTTCTAATTGGAATGAGAGAGGTAGTTTATACCGATTGATAATCTGAACAGCTGCATGTAAACATTTAATCTGATCATCTTATTCTGATTGTGGAAGAATGACCTGACTGCGCACGTCTTCTCACTTTCATCCACCGGTTTCTGCTCTTTTGTGGAGGGAGGGACAGCAGTGCTGTAGTTTCCAGCAGCACAGGACTTTTCCTCCTGTTTTCTCATTCAATAAAGAAGGAAGACACACAGCCTGCGCCGCTTCGCAAAAAATAAAATAAAATTTAAAAAAAATGATGTGCGTCACCTGCAGCTGAACCAGAGAGTGCAGTAACGTTTCCACCATTATTAAAAACTGTCGCAGGTCCATTCTGAGCACTCAAAAGCTGTTTGTTTATGTTCATGACAAAAGTAGAACTTTTTTCTGTGTTTTTTTTTTTAGGGAAGTTAGTAACTGCGCATGTCAGTGCTTCTGAATAAAAACCTGATGCATGTAAACACTCTTCATGATCGGATTGTGTCCATATAAACAATACATTCTGATTATTTAACCCAAATACATTTTAATCCGATCAAATAATTTTGTGAATGTCAACATACCTAGTGCCTCCAAATGATCTAAATAATCATCAGATTATTATCTACAATCTGTGTCATCAGACTTTGTAGCAGAGCTGGGGACTCGTGACTGACTTGGACTTGAGTCGCACTTAAGTCCCTACTATTAGAGACTTAGACTTGACTTGGACCCTAAAGACTGGACACTTGACTTGGACTTGTGGTTTGAGGCTCACGAACATTGCAAGTCTTTTCACTGCCCGGCTCATGATTCTCACTCCCTCAATACACATCCATGCTCCGCTCCTTTGTGAACAAATATGTAAAATTTTAAGAGCAAAGACTCCTGCTCTCAAGTTGAAAAAAAGACGCTCTTGATTAAAGTCAGAATAATTCTTCCAAACATTCCGCACCCACTCACCTGAGAATGGGAGGGGCCAGCGCTGTCCAATGTTAATGACTTGTACTCTACGTGGTAAACAGAGCTTCAGCATGGCAGGTGCGTTGCAGTAGGCTTCTCCGCTGCCATTCATTTTAAGCTTTGTTTACAGAGACTTTATTCAACGCCATGACAAGAGACTGGCAAAATGCAAAGTGTGTGGAGTCCAAATCCAAAATGTGTTTTTGTGATGACTTGTGCAGCCCTTTTACTTTAAGGATGACATTAAGGATTTACAACGTGCATGTAAACATTTAATCCGATCATTAATGACCGGATTAAATGTTTGCATACACGCTGTTCGGATGTTCTGTTTCATCATCTTCACTGACATGCTTTTATGCATTCAAAAACATTATTTTCTGGTATTTTACTGTAAAGTCAGCAGCAGATTTGTTGGATTTGTTCTTTGTCCATGGCAAGATATAATTACAATATGCTTTTGTAAGACTATAAGAGCAAAATACAGTTAATAATACTCTAAATGCTTGATTGTCATTTCAACTTTATTATGTTTCAACCTTATTATGTTTTAATAATACTATTAAAACACAATACTGTTTTAACATTTTATTAAAATATAGTATTATAGAATATATGCTAGTATAGTTAGGATACCTTTGATCAAACTGCCAGTTAAGTAATACATGCAACGAGACTTGGACTTGAGGTCAAGAGACTTGAGACTTGACTTGGACTTGCAAAAAAGACGTGCACATCTCTGCTTTGTAGCAATGCTGTTAACAGGCTAACATTGCCTTTTAACATCACTTCCTGTTACTTCACATGCAAATTTCTCAACAATCGTTCATCTTAGCGGCATGGAATTAATTTTGCAGTATGTCATCAATATCTTTCCAAAAATGCATTTTTTTTATTTATTACAAAAATCTGATGTCACAGGCACTTTAAAAACAAAAGGAAAAAAAATGTTGTCTAAAACTTAGATGGGAGCTCTGTAAACAAATAAAAAAAGGAGCTGTCAAATTGAAAATCAAATTCAAAATGGCTGCCAGTTCATTTCAAATTCATTTGTCAATGCGTCACTTTATAATCTTGTATGCTTTTTTCTCCTCAGTGTTTCTAAAATGCTGCTGGAGCCGCTTGGAAAATTGATAAGTCATCAATGCCTGGATGTGTGCCCTTTCTGCTTCAGACCTCTTTTAACAGACGTGCATCATCACGTACACATCTACTCTCTCAAACACACTCATACATCAAACGCTGAGTCACTTTTTTGCATGTGCGTGTTTGTGTACGTCTGTGTGCACAAAAATAAAAGGAAGAAAAAAAACAAAGTCAAAGACCCAGCAATCTACTCCTCTTCTGTTTTTTTCCCCCTTCCGGCCCCTCGTTCCACTCTCATTTCACTCTCCCACCTCCATATATCTTTAGTCATTTAATTAGCCAGACAGGTAATAAATTCCACGTCTTATGTGCTACTCACTAATTTATTTATGTGTTCCTCAGCCTTTTTACGGCACTTTACAGTCCGAGGAGCAGACTCCATCATAAGGCGAGCAGCATCTCCAGCCTTTTCAGGTCTGAGTCATTAGTTAACTGAGCTGATGATGTGACAGCATTAGGATTGTTGCGTCAACTCCGGCTGCAGTTCTCTTCAACATTTGCACAAAAGCAAGCAAGGAGCACATGTTATTGTAGGGAAATTACATGCTAATGTAAGGCTGCATGTCAGAGTGTGTGCGTGTGTGTTCTCCAAGTATCTGGCGAGCCAGATAAGAGCTTGTTCAGCCAGGTCCTGCCACATCAAGTCAGATCATTTAAAACCAAATGAACTGCCAGTGATCCCACAGCTGGAGGACATTTGTGTCGGCCAATCAGATCCCAGCAAGGCAGGACATAGCATTTCTGCCTGTTCACTGAACCAGCACAATGCTCTGTCAGCACCTATAATGCTGATGTTTAATATTACATCACTGGCCTTCATATCAGTGACTTTGCTTAATCCTCCTCTAATTCAATCAGGCTGCATTTGTGGTGCTTGTTATTAAAGACGTTGGTGCCAGTCAAGGGTATGTGTGTGTGTGTGGAGGAGTGTATGAGCATGGGGATAAGCATGTGATAAATTCATTAACTCTCATCTTTAACCATTAGGCAGATTGGCAGAACTAAAGTGTGTTGGACTCATCCAAGACGTCCTAATTAAACACTCACAGTGTGGTTAAGTTGAACATGTATCTTCTCATCATAATTGGTCGCTCTGGCACATGCTGGCTTCCCCTGACCTGAAAGAAGTCAGGAATATGTGTTGCATTAAATCAGACACAGATCTTCTCTTTTATGTGTTTTTCAATTTATAATAACTAAATAAGGGACTACACAAGTTCAGACCGTTTACCAAACCGCTGTCTTGTCAAGTTGTTTAAAACTTGTTGAGAAAAAAAAACAAAAATGTGAAGCTGTAAATTATCTTTGTGTATTTTGTGTAGGGTCTAACGTCATCAAATTGACTATTCCACACTGAAATCTTTGTGACAAACACAACAAACATCCTTGTAGACACCTGCACTTTTAAAGGGACCCACTATTAGTTGTAACATTAAACTTTATTTGATAAACATTTATTTTAACTGTAAAATAAAGACTAAAAATACTGTAGGCTGTTTAGTTTTGTAATTTTTTTAAAATATATTTTAACACGGACAGAGCCATTTTATTTACACACAAAGCATTCAGGGTAAATGGTGACGTGGATAGGTCATTGGTGCGAGGCTGCTAGCGAGCTATATCCACCCTGAAGGTTAATCTTGGWCAATATCTGATGATCGACTCTTTTAAATGAAACCAGAGAGCGTTGACAGAGAGGAGAAGGTAGAAATGACTCAGCCTGTAACTGAAAATATGGATGGAGGACAACAGAGCTGCTTCATGGAAGAAGAACCTCGGTTTAGCTTGTTAACCTTCATGCTAACCCTCACGCTATATTTCCTAATGTGTATTAGCTTGGTGCTAGCGTGACAAACAAGCTAAACTGAGGTCCTCCATCCATAGTTTCAGTTACAGACTGAGTCATTTCTACCTTCTCCTCTCTGTCAACGCTCTCTGGTTTCATTTAAAAGAGTCGATCATCAGATATTGTCCAACATTAACCTTCAGGGTGGATATAGCTCGCTAGCAGCCTTGCACCGATGACCTAGTTGATGTCATCATTTACCCAGAATGCTTTGCGTTTAAATAAAATGGCCTCGTCCGTGTAATACATTTTTAAAATTTTAGTTAAAAAAATATAAAAACTGAGCATCCCACAGTATTTTTACAGTCTTTATTTTACAGTTAAAGTATATGTTTATCATATAAAGTCTAATGTTACAACTAATCGGGGATCCCTTTAAGAAACCCCAAAATAACTTCTTCTTATCTTATCAGGAGCAAGGATGGTGACTGACCCCCTCTTTGTTTCAGATGAGAAAACCCAGACGTCCTGACTCCACTCAGAGTCAAACTGTTTACCTCTTGATCAATTTACATCCTGATAAACCAACTCCTTAATGATTATTTCTTGTCAAAAAGAAAAAAAAAACAGTGACTTGTCTGAAAAAAAGACTTTATTTGTATTAAAAAAACTTTTATTCTGTAAAAGAACTGTGACTAATCATGTCTTTCTTTCAGATCTGGAGACGCCGTCTGAGGCCAACTAAGTTTTCTTTAGTTTTTATTACATCACATACAAATTTCTCTTTAAAACTTTATCTTGTGTTCATCAGAGTTTCAATGTTTGATCTTTGGTCCTCTAAATAAGTGTTTTTTTTTTCAACCCTGGTCCCCAAGGCATCATCCTTCATGTTTTAGACGTTTCCCTTATTCAGCACAGCTGTTTTCAATTGATAGCTGATTAACAGGCTTTTGTTGAACTGCAATCATCTGAATCAGGTGTGTTAAAGAAAGGAAACTTCTAAATCATGCAGGACAGTGTGCCTTGAGGACCAGAGTTGTGTGTGTTTTTACCTGTGTTCCTGGTTGGCTCCAGTGATAATTGCCTGCAGCTGCTGCTCATCCTCCCTGATGAGCTGTGGGTCTTAATAAGGCACTTTTCACCTTGTCTTTGCTGAAGCAACGCAATTGCATGGTAGTGTCTCAGTCACTCATGTTAAGTCTGCTCACTTGAGTTACTTACCTTGTCCTTGTCCTTCTCTGTGTTTGCTGTTTGCCTGGACAATCCACCTGACTGCCTGTAACCATGTGTCTTTGTACTAAAGATTGCCTGATTATTGCTGCAGCCTGGATTACCTGCCAACACACTCACCTGCCTGAAGAGTCCATTCACACCTACCTGTTAGCTGGTCTGGAGATCCTCTCAACGCATGCCATAGCTGCCTCCTGGAACAAAATCTGTGCACCTTACCTGTTACTGCTCCTGGACCTACCCTCCTCTCTGTGCTGTCCGCCTCTTGGAAACCCTGTAAAACTAAACCCAAATCACTGTTTGCTCAACAGAAAACCCATTACTCACCTGAAACCTTCCTTTACAGCCTGGACCTGGCACTAAGCCTCCCAAGTCTCTGTTTAGTCTCTGGTTCTGCTCTGCCTAGAATCCCTTGTTTATGATTTTATTTTTAGTTAGCAAACTAAAAACTTTAGGATGCTTGATTTTAATGATTGTATATGTGACAACTTTTCTTTGATAAACTAGATTACTATTAACTCATGCTTTAAGTTAAAAAGCTACACTAAAGATGTGTTTAAATTATGAGTTAAGACCGGTCATGCAGCAAATACAGTTGCGCTACTGTAACAAAAAAAAAAAAAAAAAACAGAAAAACTAAAAAAACACACATGGGAAGATGAGGAAAAAGGCAAAAACATCATATTAACTCTGTGACACACTATGGTGTTTATGAAAAAAACCTCTGCATAGGGCAGATTTATTAGCCAGAGGAGTAAGTGAGATTAGGGGGCCTGAAAAATCCAGTCCCCATAACCAGTGCAGCCATTGTTCAGAATATTGAAGGTAAACTGTTAATACTGTGTGGCCCTCAGCCTGCTCAGAAACCGCATCAGACGAGTGTGGGAGGGGGGGGGGAGGTATGGGGCAGAGCCTTGTTGACGTGTGACGTAATCCAGCCAGGAAGAATTTAGTCAACAGATCAAGGCCGTTTTAGGGGGGAGCCAGATCCTGTAATCAGTTGTTTTGGGAACAAAAGAGTCAGGCAGACGATAACTAATGTTCCATCTGCTTTAGAGTTCTGCTGGTTTATCTCAAGGTGGCGAGTCTAGTCAGGCAAAATAGTGTGGACAAATTCCGCCGAGCCGATCTATCGGCTTTCGCCAAGATGAATTCCATCTGGCCAGCAAAGTCCAGGGACCACAGCCGGCCCGCAACCCTCAATAGAACCGCTTGCAGACTGAGTCCAGCTTGCTCAAGGCAAAATGTCCAAGTGCTGATAGAATACTGCCATCCATCCAGTTGGTCAGAAAATGAAAAGCCACCGACGCTGTTTTGTAGAACAACGGGAGACCACCAGGCCAATCTGCAGAATCCAGTGATCAGAGTTCAGATATAATGTACAGTATATCCAGAACAGAGAAGAACAGAGGTCCCACCTTTGACATGTCCTCCCATGGAAGAAGAAAAAAACTTTGTTCCAAAAATTTTATTGAGAGACCAGCTAGCCAAATACATAAAAATAAAAATATCAATTTCTAGTTTCGGATGAAAAATGTAGAGAAGGTTCCATGCAGCAAAGCAGGGAAAGATAAGGAAGGGCAGGAGAGAAGGAAAATGCGTTTTACTCCTCCGAGAGCGGGGGTAAAAATGTAGACATGCCCATTTTTTGTTGAGTTTTGGAAAATTAAACTGTGAGGTTGTGCAGGCAGAATGACCCAGGGCAGAGGCGGAGTCCAAAAAAACGTAAAAAAAAAGAGATTAATTTACAACAAAAAAAAAATTAAAAACAAAAGAAGACTGGCAGGGCAGCTCAAAGAACTTACAGAAGCTTATCAGGAAGAACAGCATGAAAAACATGGAAGACAACTCTCTGACTGGAAGACAGTACAATGATCGGACACCAGACTGAGGACAAGACACAGAATATAAAGGCAAACTACTGAGAGAGGATGAGAAACACCTGGAGGAAACAGGTGAGCTTGTGTGGGGCTGGAGGCAAGACAGCAGGACAGAGATACACAAGGAAACACTAGGAAGCTAAGACAGAAAAGACACTGATCACGACAGAAACTCTATCATTGGGTAAAAGGACTTCCACCTCTATGACACACAGTTCTGTAATTGGATAGACTAACTTTGAAACTCTGCCCCTTTGGTTCTTCAAAACCAAGGCGCAAATGTTGCTACTCTCTTGGCCTTTTGTCTTGACTTGTTTCTTCATCTCTAAACTCTTTCACATCAAAATGTTTTGTTTCATGCTCAAAATTTTCATGCTCAAAATTTATATTTTTTACATTTTTAGAGTTTCTCAGTCAAGTACGTTAGAGTTGCTATATTTTACCAGTTGTTTGTCATTTCTTGTTATAACCTCATTTTATTTAGCCCTGAAACATTTGTTATATCAGTACATTACTGCAATAACTTGTTATCAGATTAATCTGAAAATAAATGGTACAAAAGTGTATCAACTTGAATTCAACATGTCTGTATGATAATAAATTCAGAGTTTTTCCTAAACTCACTTTCTGGAATACCCATTCTGGCGTGTTACATTTGGTATCATTGTTTATCTTCCTGGATTATCATAGTATAAATTTATTTAGTCTGTTGCTAACTTAGGTTTACATGACATAAGGATAAAAGGAAGTGGCAGTCAATGATTGTATAAAGACTACTTGAAAACATATTTCATGTTGCTATGAATTATTTTCACGGTTTCATGCTAGGAAAAAAAGAATCAGACACTATAACTTTTTATAGAACGTCTTGAATGTTGTTTAACTCAAGTTAGATTTATAGGCATGAGTAATCACATTAAACACTGAATAGGTTATTTTATACATATAAATGTGTGCAGAAATACTGGAATGAGTGTGCACACATAAATGTGTGCAAGCTGCTGGAGTTCTTGATGGAGGGCCATTACATTCTCATTAGTTCAGCATCAGTGCTCTGGGTCTGGAGAACAGCTGCCCTCTCTCCCCGAACACGGGCAGAATTGGACCCAAAAGTCCAACCGTACTACCCCTGTGTGTCCCGCTCTCCCTCCCTTGCCGTTCGTCTCTTCCCTCTTATGACCTCCCCCTCGGCTTCTTTGACCATTGCTTCATATTTTTCCCTCACAGGCTTTCTTTCTGTGGTTTTCGTTTCTTCTATTAACTTTGTCATTTTTCATTTCTTTTTTTTTTTCAGAACTTATCTCATGGGGAAAAAAGACGGATTATAATTGTATGCAAGTTTGCTTGCTGTGGTGACTTCAGCTATGACAAAATATTAGGGCCACATTATATATTTTTTTTGTTTTATTTCAAAAACGTCAAAGAGGATTAAGTTTCAATATGTGAACCTGATGTATTTCTACCTGGCTAGATGCTAAAATGTCAGCTAAACAACATTGATCGGTTAGTGATACATTTCTATTAGAAACTTTGAAAGAGATCAAAATTATAAAACACTTTTATGGTAGTGTAGAAACACAGAATGCAGTAACGTCTCCTTCTGGGCACTCGAAAGACAGAACGTTTACAACTCTATACTTGTCAGTACTTCTATTCTGAATAAAGTGCTGGTGCATGTAAATGCTTTTCATGATCATATTAATTATTTTGCATCCATATAAACAACACAAATGGCTTATATAATCCAAGTAGACAGAGATTAATTTTGGTTATACTGTTAGTGTAATATGCTTCCATCCACATTATGATATGACTTATGCTGTGTTCTGACCGAAAGCGATTTGAGCGTCAGAGATATCAGGTTTAAATGCAAAGTCTACGGTGGACGTGTGCCAAGGGGTGTCGTAAAGTGTTGTGGAGTGCCTCATGCTGGCGTTGCATGTTTTGAAATTTTTGATACATGTCAAAAGCAACATACGCTTTAATTGGAAAATCTGAACTTTTTTCTTTTTCTTTCTTTCTTTCTTTCTTTCTTTCTTTTTTCTTTTTCTTTCTTTCTTTCTTTCTTTC
>NW_013952480.1:200228-201799 GCF_001266775.1 Austrofundulus limnaeus
GACGGGTTCTTCTCTGACGAAATGTTTCATTAGAGAAGAACCCGTCCAGAAGACCTATACAATTTTTTTCTTTTTGATTTTTTACCTGGATTACTGAGATGCATCAGGACACTTGTCAGAGCACAGCTCTTGGAGTGGTAAATCTCACCAAACTTCAAACTTCTCTGAATTATCTGGTGATTCCAAACCTGATGCCGAGGCACCTGGTGACAATGTGGTCTCGCCGTCAGTAAATAAACCCAAGACACTCTCTTAATTCCATCTGCCAATGTACAAAGACTGACAGAGGAAAAAATAAACAGAGGTTACTTCCAACGGGTGTCTTGATGTGTGTCTAGAGTGATTTTGATGAGTTTCTGACCTAAAAGTGCATAAACATCCAACATTTTTAAATGCAAAACACATTTGGTTTGAAGGCAACATAAAACTGCCAATGCACCCATGAACTTTGGTTCAATAAATTCTTATCTTATCTTATCTTATCTTAACGGCAAAGCCAAATGGCTTCAGATTAATTTGATTCCATAGATTTAAATAACACCAATATCTGAGCATAACTTCACAACCTGCTTGACATTACTTATTTTAACACAGTGGTAAGAGTGCTTTATTTATTTATTATTATTATTATTATTATTTTGTATGTACGGAGCCCGTGAGGGGACACGGGTTTTTTTTTCCTTTTGCGTTCACTTGCAATACTTTTGCGTTCCCACGCAAAAGACTGTTTTGTATAAGAACTGAATTAAATTAGACTTTTATTTTGAAATATCTGGTTACCAAAACAGGATGTGTTGCCACAAGCTCGTGAAATTGACATTGATGTTGCGTGGTTGTACTGTGTTAAAATATCAGCATATGACAAACTTCCATGTGTGGCTGTGTGATATATTCATTCTGAAGCTGAATGAAAGCATTACGCTAACTCGCTAATGGTGAACATGTGAGTTTGTTAATAAACCGGCAGGCACAGCAGTTATAAACTACTTTTGCGAGGGAACGCAAAGGTATTGCGAGGTTATGCAAAAGTATTGCGAGTTAACGCAATACTATTGCATGGGAACGCAAAAGAAAAAAAAATCTCCCATGTTCCCTCGCGGGCTCCGTATGTAAGAGTTCTCGTAATATTACAACTTTATTCTTGTAATATCTCAACTTTGTTCTCGTATTACTTTGATTTAATTTTAGCAATATTGTGACTTTATTCTCACATTGTTTTGACTTTATTCTGGTATCATTATGACTATTTAAATATGTTTTTCTTGTGATAGTATAATTGTATTTTAATAACATTATTATCACGTGTCAAGGCAGATGAGCAGACCAGCAAGGAAACTCACAGGAAACCAAGTTACAAAAATATTAACAATGTTTATTTTACAGGTGTGAAGAAGAATGTGCAGGGATCCAAATCTGAGGAGGAGGAGATCGACAGGTGAGTATCCAAGTCTTGTAGTTAAAGAGATACAGATTGAAGATAACACTTGCGTTTGCTTACTTCCAGTGACGAGGTGAGAAAGCTTGGGTCCAGATGGAAACTGAACGTGTGGTGAGGAATGGCACAGGTGAGT
>NW_013952480.1:207215-214801 GCF_001266775.1 Austrofundulus limnaeus
TATTTCACAGGCCGAGAAACGTTACCAAAAGTAGACGTTGCTTCAGCGTTGAGGAGATGTCTGCAACTGCCTTTTAAAGGGKGGAAGATGAGAACCATCACAGGTGGAGCTGATAATCAATCAGCAGATGGCAGCAGACAATTAGGGTGTAGAGGCAGGAATGCCTCAATTATAGCTTTATTCTCGTAAAGAAAATGAAATATGTAGTGTAGTCCTACTATTCAGTCGTACTCCAACAGAGGGGAGCAGCTGAAATAACAAATTACATTACCTAGTGTTTTTGTTTGTTTGTTTTGTTTGTTTGTTTGATTGATTGTTTGGATGTATAATGAAGAAATAAATGCACAAATTAACCCCTCTACTCGAAACCTAACAACAAGTAGATTAAGAAAATAAAACATGAACACTATAAAGTATAAAAAGCAAAAGTTGGAAATTTAAGAAGTCTCCTCATTAGAGTTTTGCTGTGGGTGGAAAGCAAATGTGAGGGACTTACATGCTTGTGTGGAGCAGAAGGTGACGATGCACTTCCAGACTGATTAAGCAAGCAGACAGTGAGACGGAAACTGAGCGAGAGTAGCTTTCATCCATGGGCTGCCTTTCTTTAATGTCTCCATCCATGAGACGGATGAAAAGACAGATAAGAACCCCACAAAATTTGCACCCAATTGAAGTGACAGCACAAGGATAAATACATCTCTCATTTCTCCAGGAGAGCAGACAAATTTCATTCAAATTCTGTGCCGAGCTGAAACTTTAAGAACAAGAACAAGATTAATTTTTATCACCAAAAGTACATTTACTTCAGTAGCTTGTGGGGGACCTTTATCTTAATGAAATCTATCCCCGCTACGCATCTCACTGACATTATGCTTCTCCACATTTTAAACAAGCAGCCTGATACCAATACCAGCAATGTTTTGTGTTTATTGCTGTCACATTGATTTTCTTTTTTATTATTTTACTTGTTCTTTTATTTAACAAAAAAAAAATCTAAATAAAGAGATATATTTTAGTATAATCATGTCTCAGTTGTTAGTTGAGATATTGTTTGTCATTTAGTGGTTGAGAAATTGTTCTCTGTAAAAGCAATCATCATGATGACTGAAGCAAAAATGCCAAATTTGCAACACTTACATGGAAGAGCCAGCTTTATAAGAAAAAAAATTTGACACAATTGTGTGTGAATGCCTTCATATTTTGATACTTTAAGTTCTTGATGTACGGTGCAATACCTTTTTAAACGACTTTCACAGCATGAATATAAAAGTGAGCGGGCAACCACACTGATTTTATGTTGTCGGTGTCTTCCAATAACTTCTGGATATTGTGCAGGACATGAGCATAGTGGCTAGCACGCTGTATGCCCTCAGATCTGCCTGGAATCCTAAATGAACATAATTGGCTCAGACGAAAACATTTAAATGATGATGAGCAGATGGCATCATTCACTCGGGCTGCATAACAAGGCGGGTGCTGGAAAAATAACAGGTGAAACTTCAGAAATCATCCTCTTAACTCAGGACATCACAGCAGTAATCAGATGTAAATTACCTAGCCAAATAAATCTTTGATTAGCTTTTATTGCCTGCTGTTTCTGTTGTCTGTGGCCCGCTATGGGCTTTTGCAAACACAGTAGCATCCCATTGTTTGTGAGAGGCACGCTAATTGACTGAGGAGCCAATATACCACGTTTGGTCTTCTCGCCACACATCTTCTAAGTCCAACTGTAATAACTCATCCGCGTTAATACTCTAATGAATCTATGCAAACATTCTGACAAACGTAATCATGTACCCTTGCAACATTTATTATTATTCAGATGAAGGATAAAATAGCAAAGCACTATAATGATAATGTTTGCAGAGGTTGGCAGGTAAGTCATCTCTCTTATTCTTTTTTTAGCTCCTTCTAATTAAAACAATTACAAGGGGGAAAACATTCTACCATAGCCATGGGCTTGAACAGATGCTGAGCTTTGATGAGCACAAAGTTTAGCCTTTCTTATGTTGCCCAAATCGGAAATTGTCTCTAATTTCCTAAAGTTGTTTGAGGGATTTAAATTTAAAACTACAAAGTAGTCTAAAATTGTTTAAAAAAATTAGAACAGATTTTTGGGTAATGCTCTGCAATGTGACCACTATATTGCCATCACTTTTTTTTATTGACCTTCTTTTTTCCCTCAAGGGTTAAACTCTTCTTTATTTTTCGCCACGACATTTAAGTTCCTACAAACACAACTCTTAAAAACATGGGACATGTTTTTTTTTTTTTTTCTTACAAAATACAACTAATCGATAAATACATTCGGCAATATGAAAGACTCAAACCAACTTAAAAAGAGCTGAAGGCAAATCCTTAACTTGGTCAAATTAAACCTATCAAGACTTTTTTATTGATCAGGTTTATTGTAACTGACCACACTCCACTTTTTATGTCTATGTGGTTTTACATAACCTGCATTTGTTGTGCACTCAAACCCCCTGATCAGGTCATTCAGGATATAACATTGTAAGACAAGAATTTAAAATAAAATCTAAGTGACTATGACAAAACCTCAGTCTGTTTAATTATTTAATTTATTTATTAATATTGAAACAAAAATGTGATCAAAAGTAATGATAATTTGAAAAAAATTATTTTAGATCTTGCAGTTGCACACCTGTTAGACCACATGCTGCATTTGAAAATAATTTATTTCCAATAAATGTTCCATTTTCACAGCACCTTTCTAACCTCAGGTTAAATAGTCAATAGCAATGATTTTCTCACCACTGGCAAGTCCTACATTTTAAAATGGCTTAGTGTGATGCAACAGTTTTGAAATAGCTGAACTATTTGGAAACTAATAAGTTTTCCTAAATGATAAATGGGTACATTTCACTGTAAAAGATTCTAGCATCAGTGTTGCATGAAGCTGTATAAAACATCAGGTGTTAAGAAGTGCACCCAAGGCTAGCAATAACAAACTAAGACTTACAAGGTGAGATCATTTGTTTGGGCAAATAAATAAAGAACAGGTTATCAATTTAAGTTAGGTGGGAATGACGTCTGGACAATTAGGCGGCCAAGTTCCTCCATTTTTAGTTCTTTTTTTTCCCCTTTGCTTAAAAAAATGCATTTTTCTGCTAAAAGTGATCACTGCTTTTAGAGTACATTGTTTCCATGACTGGATACATTTGGTCAACAACAGTGTTTGCATTCATGTATGAACCATATGTCAATACTGACTGCCGCCAAAGGCATGACAATAATTACTGCAGGTATCACGCCTTTTTGCTATATTGACACATACTACCAAAAATGGTATTAATAACAACAACAGCAACAACAACAACAGCCAGTATTACTGGGATGGTGCTAAAATATATTGTGGAAATCTGAGAAAATCATTTCCAACACACATAACTTATTGCACAACATATCTGCATAATGGGAAGATGGTGGATCTTCAGACCCTCCCTCTCCTCACTAATTACCTCACCTGTTGGTGTTTTCCACTAAAGAGCTCCTGGCCTTTATTAGCTCCACCTGAACGTCTGGTCTTCGCTGATGCATCTCTCTGTTATGGTAGAGTACAGAAGCCACTGAGCCAAAGTTAAAGAAAAAGAATTAAAGTTACTTACCTTTTGGTATCTTAGTTTTAGGTTCGACCACCACAAAGTTTCCCTCACCAGGATCGCCATCGGAAACTCTGCCACAGGACGTATCACAACAAAGATTTCACTGTTTGGGTGTTTTTTGCTATGTGCCACTCTGCCTGAAGATTTGTATACTGGCCTTTGGATTAACAATCCTCCTGGAGCCTCCTCTGCTTCAAATACATGTAGAGTTTATTATTCATCACAATATTCATCATCTACTTCTTAATAATGTTGTGGATTTACTTTGGACTCTTCCCCTCCTTTTCAGATAGATGACCACTGCCGCACCTGTAAATAAAAACACTTTTTTGTAATACTTGTCCTGTGTCTTCAGTACCACTCACAGTCTGACATTTTTGAGTTTATGTCACATAAAACTTTGGGAATACCTGTTAGAATCAACAATGTCTGTATTATAGCAAAATACCTTACAAATCACTTGATAAACTTTAATGAATCTCTAAGAAAGTCATTCATTTAAATCACTGAACATTTTCAACCCAATAGATTTTAAGTAGAAGTAAACCTAATTCAAGATGGTCACCACAGCAAATCAGTCTTAGTCCTTATGGAATTATTACATTGATTTTGGTGAAATTTGAAATGATGGTTGCTGAGAGTAATCCTTAACATACAATGATTGCTATAATAAATATGTGATTTTATATTTTAAAACACTGCCATAAATGGTGGCAGGTGATATGCATAACTTTAAGAAAAGCTTGACCTTTACATACAAACTTAACTCATTGGCTTGGTAAGGTATTACTTGGTAAAATCAAATGAGGAAAATAGAAATAAAAATACCACTAGTTTTGGTGAGAGAGTAAATTAAATACCCTAAGTGCACTTTAAGTATACAATAGGACCTCCTCATGTTCCCTTCATTTTTATTTTAAATTTATTCTGGAGTCAAAATTGTGATAAACTGCAAGAATCTGATGTCAGGGAAAAGAACAACAGTTTGCTCCGTCACTAATTACTGAGGTATATGTTACAGTCCCAGGAGCGGAAACGAGTTTCCCCGAAGAAATATTTTTGGCATCATGATTAAAGTCTTTTGATGAAGATTGGAAACAAATGTATTCGACTCCCAAAACAGCCAGCTGTTGCACTTCTGAATAAACAGCAGCAGTTCATTAGCAATAACCTTTCAACAACTTTCCACACAAAAATAACTTTTGCATATTTCCTCATTATACTTTCTTCATAATTGGGCTGTAAGCGATGATCAACAATCCCTCCAGCAGTAGGCTGATGCTGCTGTGGCACACGGTTTCCAGCCTGTTGATCTGTTCATCCTGAAGACTAAACGTTTGCACATATCATATGTATATATGTAAAGCAGTCTTGGAAGATTCTAATTACTAAGCTTCAGTGATCCAAGGCAGCCCCTTCGACTGTCAGTGTGCTGATTTGACTTGAAGCACTGTAAATATTCATTTTAACAATCAGTTCCGTGATTGTCACTAAGGCCATCGGTAGCAAAAGACCAAACATTTAGGCATGCCTGAGCATTGCTTTAATTGTCACATGTGACCTTTAGAACACGTGCTGCTTTTCCTTTGTGACTCCTGTTCCATCTTCCTTTTCTTTATATTCATTTTCTGTCTCCTTTTCGTTTCCCATTGTGTGTCCTCGGGCCGTGCAATTAGCGACTGCACTTCTTCGCTTCGACACACTGCTGAAAGTGGAGGACCACCCCACGCGAAGGGAGCCTGAGTCATCAAGCCACAGGACAATCCCTGAGATTTCATTAAACCTCCACTTAAGGTTTCATGTGCTGCAGGGAGACGGAGAACGCAAAGGGTGGAATTCGTGGCACTGGGTGAGAGGAAGGTGGGGCGAGGTGGCGGAAGACAACAGTCATTCGGATATCTGATTTCCCTTGCCGATTTGGGGGGTTAGATGTTGCCTTGGTAACTGCAGATGTGCAGGGAACATGCATAGGAACGCGTACACACAGAACCACGTCGACCGCATTCTGTGAGTGCAGTTTTCCTTCTGCACATGCCTCACACTCTGTTACATAAAACACAAAGAGAAATATTGTCTTTAACAGGGGACATTTTTAGCTGCTAGCTGTTGTGAGGTTCCAGATGATCAAACAGACCAGTGAAAGGATGAAAATCTGTGCGAAGGAAAATCTCCATTAAATTCTGCACCATAAGTCTGCTGACATGCTGTGAAACAGTGCTGAGGACTTGTTTGCTTCAAAGGAAGGGTTATCCAGCCGTTTCTCACAGCTGCTGTTTTATTTTTTAATCTCCAGATTCGTGTACCTTAACTTGCTTCTTACAATTGAGCTGAACACGGCTGTTCAGTGTAATAAATTATCAATGAAGGTTTTTTTTTGTTTGTGTTCTGTTTTTATGTACTCTAAATGTCTTTTACGCATCAATGCTAATTGAGCTCCTGCACACAAATAAACACATCAGGCACAGGCATGCAGACTAATTAAAAGAGAGATTATCATGGAGGTGGTTTAAAACTTTGATAAAGAGGTTATTTAATTACAACTATGATGGAAAGTTTGAACACCCCTTCCAAAAAACTGTGGTTAGTGTAAATACTGTAGTTGCATACTAAATATATGGTGTTAAATTTATTTTACAGAAAGAGTTATATGAAGGCAAGTAACATCTTATGACAAGAAAGATCACATCATGTTATCCAAAAATGTTGTTAGACTCAAAATAATAAAATTTTGTAATAACCATAACAATATTGAATTTAATTTATAACACACTTTTCATTAACAAAAATATCCAAGTGCTACAAACGTCACTGTCATGACACTTAGTTGTGATCTGGAATTGTCATGTGTTGATTAATGGACGTCAGTCAGTTGACTCTGCTGATTTCTGAAGATTTTTTTTCTTGATTTGTAATTTTGAGCAAATAAATAAATAAATAAATAAAGAATTATCACAAGAAATTAGTCTTTCAGTCAAAATGAATGTTAAATGGTATGTTGACAAAGCAGCTTTTTTTTCAAGTTTTCTCAAAATTTCATGAAAACCACATTATAAGCATATCGTTTTTCAGTTTCCATGCAATGTTTATGCATTTTTTCCTTAAAAATCATAGAAAATGACTTTTTTATGTGAAGAAAAGAATAGATGATGAGAAAGAGGATGCATAAATTTGCTTCGCAGATTATGGAGTGCTACGGAGCTAAATTTTACCATAAAATATGTTCACAAAACAACTTAATATTACTGAAAGAAAAATGATGAAACTGAAAAAAAGTAATAATTAAAACTGAAAACTATTTTTGACTATTATAGAACTACTATTGTTTTTTTTTTTTTGTTTTTTTTACTTTTCTAATATCGATGTTTTAAAGACCATGGCTGTATCTCAATTCATGGGCTGCGTCCCACATAGGGCATATTTGTTGTCACTTACATCACTGCCCTATGCAGCAAGCTGTCCCAAACCATAGACGGACAAAACCCCAAAAATTTTGGTTACATCTGAGTATTCTGCACATCTGGCGATATCCCAGGATACATTGCGCTGTCAGCAAACTAAACAGAAAAACAAAGATGACAGACATTTTTTCTTTTTTTCTTCTTTTTTTACTATGGCAGTTTGTAAATTTATCATGGACCAAATAATTTGCTTTTAAATGCATGTTTACCAACATAGCTGATGAAATTTATGCTGCAATGACGCGTTGAATAAATTACAAGTACTGATACTGGAGCTAAACCCAAATTATTATTGTTTTGTTTTGTCAGTTACATATAATGTTGTTTAAACAATACTGAATTTTGTAAAGCTATACTGTGAAAAGACAACTGAAGGCATGCGATACAAAATGTAACACCAACATAGCACCAACAAGACAATGGGCCTCATGCAAGAACCGTTCGTACGCACAGATTTGTTCTTAAGTTGTGCGTACGAGTGATTTAGGAGAATTTGTGGCATTCA
>NW_013952480.1:216286-217714 GCF_001266775.1 Austrofundulus limnaeus
TATATATATACTGTATATTCAGTTTTTAAATATTTCTTTTAGTTAAAATATGTTTTAACAATTTCTACAGCCTCAATAAAGCTCCATGAAAAGGCTGGTCTTATAGTGCTCCTTATGGGAATTTTGTACGGATGTTAATGAGTAGAGCAAATTATGCATTAAAGTAGAATGCAATGAAACACCATATGAAACATGTTAAATGACAAGCAGGTGATAGCTCAGTCACTAAATCCATCAACAACACTCCTATGTATAGCTTTCAACCAGGGTTGTATTTATGTTGCACTCTACCACTGTTTTTTTCAATACTGTTGCCTTTGTTTCCTGGTCAGCTTACAGTAAGGAAAATATGATGAACCCATGATAGGGGGGTTGTGCAAATCAAGATGAATAATTCATCAGTCTGTTTCTGGTGTCTAGCAGCTAACTTTGAAATGTCTGTTTTAAAAGTCGGCTTTTGCACTTGATGCTTTTTGCAAACTTTCTCATGCTGTGTTTTGTGAACTGAATACATCATAGTGATATTTGGCACTGAAGTCTTGCAGAGAGGCATATTTTGTTAACGGGCAATTGAAGATGGCATGAAACACACTGGTTTTGTACATGTAAAACTCATGGTGTGCGTTACAGAATTATACTAACAATCAAACTGTCTATAAGCAGTTATGCAGACATTGGTTTCATAGGGAAAATATAACATTTGTGGAAATGGAATGTTTTTTTTTTCTTTTTTATTATTAAAGGAAATTTAACTGGTACTATAACTGCTTGTATGTAAAAACTAGATTTTAAATGTAATAACCTGAGTATTTAAGGAAATACTTGTGTTTATTTGTTTCCCAGATCATCTTCTAGTCAGACCTGAACTGCAGCCAGTCACTGTCGTAAGCTCCAAAAGAATCACAGTTTTTGTTCGTAACAGTTCATCCAAAGATATCCTGCTAACCCGAGGTATGCCCATTGCTCATCTTTTTCCAGTTGAWGTGCTGCCAGCAACCTCTATGAATCGAGAAACGGATCTTAAGTCTTCAAMGAAACTCACCCCATCATCTTTTGATTTTGGAGATTCCCCTGTCCCTGAAGAATGGAAGGAGAGGCTTGCGAGTAAAATGTTGGAACGCAGCAGTGTTTTCTCTACGCATGAGTTTGATGTTGGCTGTAGTAAAAGCATGCAGCATGAAATCAAAACTACTGATGACAAGCCATTCCGAGAGAGATCACGTCGTTTACCACCAGCAGATATTGAAGCCCTCAGAGTGCACCTGTCAGAACTCAAAGGAGCTGGCGTAATCACAGAGTCCCGCAGTCCATATGCATCCCCCATAGTCGTCGTGCGCAAGAAAAATGGAAAGATTCGAATGTGTGTAGACTATCGGACTCTGAACAGACGTACGGTCCCTGATCAATATACAGTGCCAAAGATTGAAG
>NW_013952480.1:224322-232591 GCF_001266775.1 Austrofundulus limnaeus
GTTATAATCTGTTATTCAGTTAATACAAAAGAAAGTTCCTGATATATTGTGTGTGTTCATTATTTGTTCAGACAGTACACTGGAAAAAAAAAAATACTTAAGTTGTGTTGATTTAACTGGTAAACCACAGTAGTTATTTTTTTCTCTTTACAAACCAGAGTTGTTGAAAAGAATCTTAACTACTAGCGAGAGTCATATTTAACCTAGACACCGTTTTTTTATACATTGGAATGTCTTTTTTTTACCACATTTATTATCACAGTGAAATAGAGAGAGTTGACTACTGAGTAATCACTGCCTCAATATAGCGAGCCAGGTGGTAAAAGGGTTACATAAAGATTTTTTTATTTTAATTAAAAGGAAAAAACAAATGTTCATAGATTGTTGCACGCATTTCTGATTGCTTCCTTATGGTCATCAAAATGTCCACTCCATCTCATTATCAAAGAGGCAGTATATCTTTTATTGGTGCTCAGTCCAGCATTAGTATACCGACCCTCCACAGTCACCTTGCCACAATCCAGTTCTGAATCTTTGTTTGCTCTGAGTACATCATCCTGCTCTGACCTCCAGTCTTTCCGCTTCTTTGGAATCTTTCCTCACCACTAAGTAACTATGCACCTATCTGTCTGTCAGCATCTCTGTAGCCACAGTCAAGCTCAGGCTGAGAATAGACTATGTGTTGCATAACCAAACTTCTAAGTAAACATTCAGTCAAGCACACCTCGCTGCCTTTGGGTTTTGTGATTCAACTTGTTAAGTCTAACAAATAGTGTTTTGGTTTGATTTATTGCTAAGCCATTTTATATAATTTGATTGGTAAGTAGAAAAACTATATGAATGCATGTTCTTCCATGGCACAAACAGTATGGAAATTCTCTTTGGTAGATCATGTTTTTATTGTAACAATGCTTCTTGGCAATAGATCTTATACCAGGAACCTGTTTGGCTGCACCTGTTGGTATCAGAAGCTTATAACAAGTGCTAATAACAGCAGCAAA
This sequence comes from Austrofundulus limnaeus, assembly GCF_001266775.1. Classification (NCBI taxonomy): domain Eukaryota; kingdom Metazoa; phylum Chordata; class Actinopteri; order Cyprinodontiformes; family Rivulidae; genus Austrofundulus; species Austrofundulus limnaeus. The sequence continues at coordinate 225,324 of NW_013952480.1, forward strand.
AATAAGCTGTTTGGCAAAGACGATTTGACAAAGTTTTCCTGTGTACAACCCACATACTCAGCTCTACTGCTCATCCTACAAATGCATGTTCCTTACAAATTGGCACCATTTAAAAGGGAATTTGACAGACATTCCAATGGTATACAATTTATTAGCAAGAAGCATTTTTACAACAAAGAAATAATTTACCAAAAACACATGTCCTTACTTTTTTTGTGTGAGGTGAAATGTATGGGAATAACAGCTGATCTTGTCAAAAAATATAGACACACAACAGTTTTTCAAAGAAATGTTGTTGCACAAACTTTAAATAAAAAGACAAAGGGGGTATTCACACTTGACATATTTGGTCTTCTTTTAATGGTCTAGAGTTTGTTTTCCCCATTGGTTCGAACCATTTATGCAGGTGTGAATACACTCATGCAAACCCTGGCAGACCAAACTACCGGACTGACCCGTATTCAAGGTGGTTTTGGACTGCTTCCAAACAAATTCTGGCGCGATTTGCTTCTGGTGTGAACACAGACCTGTTTGGAACCATACCAACTACAAGAAATATAGGCCTATTTGGACTTCACAAGCCACATTTGCTAAGCATCATGGTAACAATTACCCCTTCAGTGTTGACTATTTATGTCCGTCTCCACACGTTTTTTTTTGTAAGTACTGTTTTATGAAGTGAGGCATGCATGTGTTCTGTTAGAATCACAAGTAAGGATCCAATGTGTTGTTGGGTCAGGGTAGACAGAGCATCTTCTCTCCTTTAGGTTGCGGCACATATTTTCCAATGCCGTCCCAAAATTAGAAGCATGTCTTTGTGTAACTGCTGTTGAACGAGCTGCTCTTGAAGTTCTAAATGGTATTGCAATTCTATTAACAGCACCATCTTTCTTTCTAGGTCTGTGCTCTGTACCGCCCCAGTCATTTCTGTCCAATGGGAGCAATGACCATCACCCGTCTGGCTTTGTTTATAAATTATAGTCTTCTTTGATAAAAACGCACAATGTGAATTGAAACCGCACCAAACAGAAAGTCTGCTTTCAATCTGGACCAAACAAGTGGACCAAAGAACTTTCCCATGTCTCTCTGTGACTCACGTAGGCAATTGAGAACTCCTGTGAACCATTTTAAAACATTTTGGAGACTCTCTTGCAGAGGCTAGTTGCAAAATATTCACCAAGAGTCACAACCTAGTAAGATACAAAATTTATTTTCAGTGGCAAAAGCCCATCTCAACCATATGACTAATGCAAATATACCTGAGTTATTTTGAAGCTGATTAAAATGATATTTTTAATTAATTAAGTCAGTTATTTTGCTGAACATAATCACCCAAGCTGATTACTTAACCAGCCAATATTTACCTTTTTGTTTTCATTCCTGTATTGCACATTTACATAAACTGTTCATGACCAACTTTAATTGCTCTGACTGATTGTCCTTGCATTCTGGTGACACCTACTCTCAAAAGCAAACCACTTCTCTGCTTTTAAGTAATAAACACATCCTTCAACTGACCATGTGAATTGTGTTCACCCAAAAGGAGGGACCACAATGACCTTTGTCAAGCTCAGAACTGAACACTTCTTACTTCTGTCAGTTTCTTCCACCCTCTCTTCCTAGTATTTTCGTAGAAATTGCTGCACATTTTTGGATGTCAAAAAGAAAATTGCTACATGTCTGTTAGCACATTGAAAAGGTTATCAGTGGCCATATTTGTTCCTTTACCATGGCGTCATCCAGTAGACCAGAGGCACAATCAATGTTTGTGATGGTTTGACTCAGAAGTTGATCCATGTGAATAAACAGCTTCTAAAGCTAAAAGGCTTCAGGTCTCAGTTTGAAAATGTGTCTCATAATTCTTTATTTTTCATTAGAAGATATAAAAGAGATTTATTGTAAAATTTTAAATTGGGGTCCACCCACTAGCCGCCATGTAATGCAGCTTTAAAAGTTGATTATAGAATGGAATTCTGGCTTCTCATCAAAGTTTGTCTGTATAAGATTAGATGGTGGACTCCTTTAGTATAAATCTACAACGCAAGATATTAAATCCCTAGCTATAAAAATATTTTTTTATGGATGGTATTCATTTTTTACAATAACAAGCTGGAAAGAAAACAAGCAAAAATGAACAAAAGTAACAACTTTCTACTTCTTGCCCCTTTTTTAAAGGCAAAAAATAGAAAGTCGAAAGGCTTAAAAAAGGCAATAAAAACTAATTTCTATATATATTGTGCCTCTGCAGGGTGACTTTTAGCTCCACAACACAGTAGAACTACATGTTGTCCTTATTGCATAACTTAAATAAGGCAATCTCACAGTCTCCCATCCTGAGCAACACACCGGCAGCAGTGGAGAGGAAAAACTCTCCCTTAACAGGAAGAAACCTCCAGCAGAACCAGGCTCAGGACAGGCGGTCCTCTACCTCGACTGGCTGGGTTGGAGGGCAGGAAAGAGACACAGGTAAACACTTGACTGGTCCGGGTGTGTTTTCCTGTCTTAAGAGACAAAGAAAACACGCTATTGATATAAGTAAGTATAATAAACAGGTAGAGAAGAGAGACTAAAGACAACAGCAGAGTGAGGAAATGTGCTCAGTTTGTGCTCCAGCAGTCTAAAGTCTAAAGCAGCAGAAATGAAGAATAAGTCAGGAAACCTAAGTCTAACTATAGGATTTATCAAAAAGGAAAGCCTTCAGTCTAATCTTAAAAGTGGACAGAGTGTTAGCCTCATGAACAGAAACTGGAAGTTGATTCCATAAGAGAGGAGCTTGATAACTGAAACCTCTACCTCCCATTCTACTTTTAGAAACTCAAGGAACCACAAGTAAACCTGCAGTCTGAGAGCAAAGTGCTCTGTTAGGAAAGTATGGAACAATAAGATGTTTAATAAATGATGAAGCTTGTTTGTTAAGAGCTTTGTATGTTATGAGTAATATTTTAAATTATATTCTAAATTTCACAGGGAGCCAGTGGAGTGAAGCTAAAACTGGAGAAATATGATCTCCTTCCAACTCTCATTAAAACTCTAGCAGCAGCATTTTGGATTAACTGAAGACTTCTTAAAGATTTTTTTTATGCCCAGATAATAAAGAATTACAGTAATCCAGTCTTGACTTGATAAACAAACACATGGATCAGTTTTTCTGCATTGGTTTTGGACAAAATGTTTCTAATTTTAGTGATATTACACAGGTGGAAGAAGGCGGTCCTGGTAACATTTTAATGTGGGGCTATAAAAGACACATCTTGATCAAAAATAACACCAAGGTTCAGTTGTGCACCAACAACAGAACTGTACACATTTGCGATATATTTGTAGATATACAAGAGTTTAAAACACTGTAAGAGAGGTTTACTTTTTTATTTTTTAGTTTTTTGTTTGTTCTGGGAAGGAATTGATTGCTAAACTAGAAACACAAATACCACATGCTTTCAGGAGGCTGTGAATATTTGTTAGTAAATGCATATGTTGATGTTTTATTATTTTTTTTTTATGAGATACTTTTTTGCTATGACAGTCATTTTCATAGGTTTGGGAAGGTTTTCCTCCAAATGCATACCAAATGTGTAAATGAAATATGAGATTATAAATCTCATGTAGTGGTTGATATTCACAAACTCACTTTGTGAATGTGATTCTCAAAATACCCTTGTTATTCTTTAGGTTATCTTCCACATGACTGTATTTGGGTTTTATGTCTACTCACCATGAATACTCACCATATGCTACTTATGACATTCCTATTCTAATCATAGAATGAGTTATTGTTAAGAAGTTCATGCCTCGAATAGTAGTCAGCTATCTGATTAGAAATGTGAATTTCAAGAAAAGTCCACCATAACTTCCATTTCACAACAAAGACTTTCAACTGATTAAACCAACATTGTTCTTTATTCAGAGATACCTGGGAAAGCAGACTCAACTGAGATTGTCAGAAAATCTGAAACACAGATTGAATTCATGAATTTAAACAGAGCCACTGACAGCTGGGAAGGAATACTGATTTGTAGCACAACTATTGTTTTTCTTTTCCTTTTTTTTTTCCTGGTGTGTGCAGACAGATTCTGACGTGAGGCTTCCCCCCCCCCCCCAAGCATCCTAGCTGCTGTCCTTATTATTCTACATTTATATCCCTAAAATGGCACATGCCAAATAAATATGCCATAAATTAGGAAGCCTTTAACCACCACTGCTCTCCTTGCGTCAGTCTAAACCTTTCACATTACTTACGTCAGAATCTGGAGCAAATGCTGTGACAGGTATCATATACTGTACATTGCCTGTGTTGATTTGGACAGAGTGCCCATCTTTTTTTTTTAATTCGGTGTGTGTTTCTGTGGAAATTCCTGAATATAAACACACAGTTCAATAGTTCAAGACAGTAAAACTATTACTACACACCCAGGGGAGATCCTATCGATTTACGACCACACTGTGAGAACATTGGATGCTTACTTGTGACACTAACAGGAAACATGCACAAACAGTACTCAGAAACATGTGGAGATGGAAATATATTAAGTCTGAGTTCTATTATTTTGTTGAGGAGGTGATATAAAACATAATTAATAGCAATGTTTTTATTCATTAAGTTATGTATTTAATAGTCCATTGATAAACATGTTTTGTTTTAAAGTATGCTTTTATTTTTCTTACCTTACTATATTTTAATTTGTAAAAAGAAAATTGATTCCAAAACTATCCAGAGTGCTTTGAACCTATGACTTTAACCCCCCCAAAAAAATATACAAATAAATAAATAAATAAATAAATAAATAAATAAAAGATGAAAAAGCTCAACAATGTTTTAAAATCCAGACAGGTGAAAATAAATACCCAAACCTCATCTATTTATTTACTCAAGAATGTGCTCTGAATAAAACATTTACATTAAAGAAAACGTTTTAAATATTAACTTAAACATAATAGATTGAATTAATAAAAAAAAATACCCTAACCAAATCAATATTGCAAAGCATAAAGATGCACTTTATCTCCAAATATCCTCTGACTGTATCATCGCTCCAGTGTTTTTCAACCTGTTCTCATCCTTCTTCGTCCTCCATCCTCCTGTCAACCCAGGAGGCTGGTTCCCATTAAAACGTCCCCCTCGTACTGAAGCAGCTGCACTATAATTCAGTTATGAGTCACCCTCTGTAACTTAAACTCTTCTGAAGCGAGGTGGCAAGAGCTGAGGATGTTGCTGCCGAACAGCCAGCCATCAATAATACAGGACCACGTCTTTTTTTGTGTGTGGATGAAATATACATGAAAACATCCCATAGAGCAGCTACATGATTTCTAATAAAAAAACATTGTGTACTCTGACCGACTTTAACCCATCTGCAGAAGCGTTAGCACTTGTCAGAACAAGCTGCTCTGCTTTTTAGCTACTGTAAGTGCTAAGCACTGAGTCATGTCGTTGCTGTATAAAGAATGTTAAGTCATTAAAGTTGGTTATTTTTAAAGAGTTTAGTTAAACATACGTGTTGCAAATTTGACAAAACCCTTTCTGAAATAAATAAACTGAGAATTTTCCTATCTCTGTTTCTCTGTGAAAAAAAAAAACATGACAGAATGAGTTTTCATTGCTGTCGTCATGCACATCCACATCTCCTCCACTTTGTTTCTTCCTTACTTCCTTCAGTTTCCGCTGCAACTTAAAATACAGCTTTTACTCACCACTCAGCACCACAACTTATTCTCAACTATTACTTTTTTTTTTTTTTTTTTTCTTCAGTTTCCGCTGCAACTTAAAATACAGCTTTTACTCACCACTCAGCACCACAACTTATTCTCAACTATTACTTTTTTTTTTTTTTTTTTCTGTGCACGCACTCAAGCTTGGATCTTGCAAGAACCCACAACATTTCTAGTCCTGTCCATCTAATAATGCCCCCCCGCCCCCTCTGGTGGAAGTTTTCTTCCTCTGATGTTTTCTTTATTTTTTTTTTCCTGATAAGCTGAGGGTCAAGCCATGATCCGGTGACTAGTTGTTTACTCCCACCTGATGGACCCAGTCCTCTTGGAGCAAAACCTCATTATGGAAACATAATAGAGAGACATGAAGGACCAGGAGATGAAGGGACACGGAAAGAAGTAGGGAGGAAAATACTGAAGTGCCAGCTGAGGACAGAAAAAAATTGGAAGAGAGAAGACATGATTGATGAGCTGATAAAAAAGTGCACAAAATAAAAAAAAAAGATGAGTGAGGACTCTCTCTTATTTTAAAGTCCACAACCCACCATGTTTTCAAATTATATATCCAACAAAATATGTTAGATAAATGAAAATAATCCCAGCTATGTTTAATTGAAATTCTTTAAAAAATAATGCTAAATCGTTTTAAGAATGATTTTAGTAAGTTTTCCAGCTGTTGCTCTGAAAAAAATGTCTCTATTCCATATATGGGCAATGGCATCAGTGAAGGCCCAGACTGAAGGCAAGACTATAGACAGAGTGGCAGATAAGCGGTGCGCATGCGCAATCAAAAAAGGAAAAAGTGCACCAGATGGGACGTCATAATGCTCCCTAGCGTACCTAAGATTGTACCTGATTGTCTGACAAAACAACAGCTAGCAGGGCTCTAGAGTGCGACCAGTTTGGTCGAAAATGCAACCTGATTTCTTAAAAAAAAATAAAAGGAATCCAGCCGCACTGGTGTGAATGGATCATTGTTCAGTGCACCGTCGGTGCACCAGACCGGGACCCTGATATAAGGATTAAACGGACACTGCCTTCAACAAATCAGATGAAGTCCAGAGCCATTTTGTCCAATCAGAGCAGAGTAGGGCGGGACTTTCAGTGAGAGCATGTTTTGGTTGAAGCAGCGGACCGGCTCAACAGCGATCAGTCACATCTTCTCTGCTCCTCCTGCACTTTGCTCCTGAACTACCAGAAACTTTGGTCTGTTAAACATTTAGCTATATTTAATATATGTGTTCAGAATGTTGTTATTGAACAGATCTGTCCAACTCTGTGTGAGTGACTGAACTCTCCTCCTGAGAGACTGCTGTATGAGTGTGTCGCTGCATGCGCAGGCTGAGTCTTTCTGAGATTCACTGAGTTTTTCTAATTAAACCACATTAACTAACAGAGCATTTGTTTGCCCCATATTAAAGATGGTTCTCTGTTTAGCACCCATCAAAAATTATATATACTGTAATATATATATATATATATATGTATACTTTTTTATTATTCTTATACTGTTTTCTTAGACCTTATAATGTTTTTTCTATCATTACTGTTCTGTCATCTAT
>NW_013952480.1:232601-239240 GCF_001266775.1 Austrofundulus limnaeus
TATATATATATAAACCAACTTGCCACGTTCTCAAGGTGAAAGAGTAAACTTATTTTAATTTGTCACAAAGATCCACAAATTTCATTCACAATTTTATAAAAAAAACAAGGTTGTTCATTTGCTAAACTTATTTTTATTTAGGACCATACTGAGATACAGCTTTTCTGGGATACATGTAATTTATTTATACGAATGATAAATAATTGCATGAGATGAAACCATCTAAATAATATAATATTTTGAATAAAATAGTATTTTTAAAAAAGAAATCAGACTAACAAATAAAACATTTGTGTATTTTAAGTTATTTTGCTCTGTGCAAAAGACAGATATTTGCTGCTTGGTCTGGAGAGTGTGAAAAGCTGGTTTAACCAAGTCCAAAGATCCAGAAGACCAAACAGGAGTTGTCCATCTGAAGGGCATGTCTAAAAGACATTTAACCATGAAATGTTCAGTTTGTGATGTTTATATGACATACACCCAGCCCCTCGRCCACTTAGGTAGTTTACAAAATTTATGCAGAGTAAAAGAATACATTTAAAAATTTGTTGGACTGATTTGGCATGATGTCCTGAGACGTTGCAGCTGATAGGAGTCATAAAACAGAACAGGGGGATGTTAGATGGCCTGATGCCCCTCTAGATAAATGTGTTAAATGAGTGAAGGAAAATATGAGCACCAAGCAACAACCCTACGTTCTACCCTGAGAACCAGACCGAAAATGTTATGTGCAACCCTGATTATAGAGCCCAGCAAAAGCAGCATAGCTACTAGCTTTCTCAAAAAAAAGATGGAGTTGATATCTATTATTTCCCAAAAGACTAAAACCTTCTGAAGGCTTCAGAAAGTTTGTTCAAGCCAGGTGGGGTTATTTAATTCTGCCGGTGTTGGAAACATTTTGAACTGGAAGATTCCGGAAGATACAAGTCAGCAATGACCGAGGCATTTGGATTTAAGGGAAAGGAAGTTACGGTGAGGCGCTCCAGGCATGTTCCACCGTGAAGAGACCCAGATGAAGACCAGGAAAGGACTCCCACGCTGGCCGGGGAACACCTCGGTCAAGAAACTCCGCTATGAAAACCTCAACTGGGTTCTGCTTTGAAATAAAAGCAAAGGTATAAAAAAGGAACTATTTTTTTCTTGAAATGTTTGTGATTACCTCTTCACTTTATGTTGACTATAAAATATATAAAAAAACTTTACTTAGTTTTTTTTTTTTCTGTTTGAGAACAAAATTGCAAAACTAAAAAATGTTTGTTGTTGGCTTTTATGCTTTTTTCATTTTTTAAAAACCAAAATTATTTTTGTTAAACTAAAATTATACATATGTACAGTGTTTATTTTCTGCCTTAGACATCTAAATCCAAATAAAATATGGTTGTTTTCATATGTAGCCACAGTGGAAATGATGGAAGTTACCAAAAAAGAAGAGTTAATAGTGGCTGGAAGAAAGGTTATAAAGTAGGGGTGAGTGATACGTTTTGTGATTTTGCCTTCAATTACTCAATTATAACGAGGACAGAAAGTTTAAGCAAACAAAATACTTTTTTTTTATTAATTCACTACAACAAATAGAAGCAATGTGCAAAATGACAAAAAGAATGTAACAATGTAACAAAAATGTTAATATAACCAAGTCAGTTGCACAACCAAATATTGCTTATTATGCATGCTGGCACAATGTAGATGGCTAATGACTCCAAACTATTTACAGACTCTGACTACTGACTTTATTTGCGAAAAATAAAGTCAGTAGTGCAAAGAGTGTAAACAAAAGAATTGATCTCATTGCACTAGTATCGATCAAATATGATATTCAACATGGTATCAATAGTATTAATTGATACACCCGCCCCTAGTAAAGATGGAAATCATTACTAAATGGTGCACTAACAAAATATAAATCTTGTCTTTGTTCCACCTTTTAAAATGGGGAAACATTTATTTTGATTTTTGCAGTTCTCATATTTCTGATTTAGTAAAAAATAAATAAATAAAAAAAAAAACTAGACAAGCACCAGCATATTTATTTATTTTTGTTTGATTTTGAAATGGGACAAACCAAAGAACAAGCCACACACAGGTTCAAAAACTACCTAAACACAAAAAATAGTGTTGGTTCTTATCGAAAACTGTTTAATATTGTGGAACAGACTACCTGAGTAGCTAAATTTGACTGTATATTGTTTCTGTTTTTTTTTGTTTGTTTGTTTGTTTTTCAATGATTTAGGGCCATAGGTGCAGCTTAGAAAAAAGCAAGATGAGGCAAACACATTCCCATTGGAAGCCATAGAGGCAAAATGATGCCATTGTCTCTGAGGAGTTTTTGCATTCTATATACAATATGTTGGTGGTAGGAACATTACAGTCATCCAGGCAATCATTGCTGTAGTAATGGTCTGTGAGCATTTAAAGCATTTAACCTTTTTTTGTTTTACTAATTAATCCCTAAAACAGCACGCAAACATAAAAATGTTTTTCTTAGTTTTGTTTTTTTCAATCAGTTCTGTGAGAAATCCTCTTGAGAAAACCCTGCAGATGATAATTCTTCTTAAGGTTCTATATTCAAAGTGCTTTCTGCCGCATATCCAAGTTATGTCTTATGATTTTATAACAGAGATTAGAAAGCTACAGATCTTTTTTTTTTACTTCTGAGATTTCTAAACAATGCTTGTGTATGTACTGTACATTGATTCATGTTTTGATACATGCTGACATGTGTTTTGATTTGCAGGCTGTTTGTGTTGAAGTGGGGGGTGTTTTTGACATTTTGATTTGTCATTTCTGGGAAAGGAGTGAAGCTCTTTGATGCCTTCAAAAGTCACAGGCTTTTTGTTACAGGAATGCAATACAAAAAAAATAAAGTTTATTTATTGTATTTTCTCTACTTGGATTGATCTTCTTATTCAAATTTCCAATCTCAGCAGCATTTTTTTTATTTGATAATGTAATGACAATTATAAATTTCCCTTTTTTGACTTCTATTTATTTATTTATCTATTTATTTATTTGTTTGTTTGTTTNTTGCATGACATTGTTCTGAGTCCTGGGGTGGCATATGGTTACTAGAGTTCTCAGCTATTTATTATTGCCAACACATAACACCAGTACCGAATCCTTCATTATTGCCCACCTCAAGATGCAGTCAACCTTTGTTTCTTTATCAAAATAATAAAAGATTAGAGTAAATTGTTGTTGGAAAAGGCAAAAAAAAATAAAGAGAATAACTTATAGAAATTAAATTATTCAAATGGACTTTGGTGATTTTTATGTACAAACAATAGATTCATATTTTCACAACCTCTGAACAGACAAGGTCATGCCCCCCCCCCCCCCCCGTTTCTCTTGGGAACCACTGGTGTACACAACAAGAAGTGCACATGGGAGTGTGTCAGCATCTTTATTATCAACTAACACTAACACATGTTTTGCCATTTCTATCAACCTTTCAGTAATATGATACTTTAAAATGTGCAAAAAAAAGTGCTGTTGGAGAAGGAGCAGAAAAAGCTTTTTTTCTGCCACTTGTACACAGAGATTTTCTGTTTAATAATCCAGATTATTAAAATGAATAATAGCCCAGTTCTTGTCAGCAGGAAGTAATTTAAAAATGTGCTTGAAATAAAAGAAATAAAATGCTTGGTTAGTACGGTATAGCTTTATCTGAAGAAGACAAAAAGACAGACGAGTACAGCAAATGACACCAATTTGATAAAAGGTTCATTTTGATAGAGCCTTTTAACCTTGTTTATAGTCCTCACAGCACTTTAAAATTGTTTTTGTCATTTGCTCATTTACAAACACACACATTTTCTCAAGGGGCTTCATTATCTTATTTCTTTTGATTTTTTATTTTTTTATTATTATTATTTTTTGCATGCACACACCCATGAGTCTCTTCATGGCGATGYCGAGTTCACCTGGTCATTCAAGGAGAATTGGGCATGAGGAAACGCTCGGGATTGATCCAGTGACCTTCCAGGAGGACAATGACTCCCTCTGATGGGGCAGCTGTGGCTCAGCCAATGATTGTGTCTTTCATAACAACTTCAAGACAAAATCATCGCTGTTGAAGGTATGCCACTTTGAAGCCTTTAAACCTATTGTCCTTTTTCTCCACCAGTCTATTCACAAATCTAATTGAATCACAGGAATCATTTAAAACAAACTAAAATGGTAACTGAATGTAAAACAATTGTAGCATGGTTTGCCTAGAAATGTGTATTGCACTCTAAGATTCATGTCACCACATTTTATGCAAATAAACATATTTTTGTGTTTGCCTGTTGTGTAAATTGTCAACAAAAACACAGTCCCAGTTTTTTTTTTTTTGATATGTGCACCACCCACTCGAGTATCAGTGACTTATTGCCTGCATGTACGGTAAATCAGTTGAGTAGCTTAGATAACTAAACCATCAGACAGAGGCAAAGCAACTGTTTCTAGGCTCAGATTATAAACCATAATTGGATTGCGTAATAATCCGCTCAAGTGATTTTCTGGATTATGCAGCAATGAGAGTGTGACAACCAGAAACGCAAAGCCTATCTTTCCTGATAAATGTGATTTGTGTGATAGTTTATGATTACATGATTATAATAGCACAATGTTTCACCTAAACTGACATGGTAATATTTTATTACCACAGCCGAAACTGTTTTCTTTGGGGCCTTATAAATAAAATAAAAAACACCAAAGTATAAATCAGGTGGAGGAAAAATTTTGGATTCATCAACTGTGCAAATTATTGTAATACCCTTAGCAGTTTGTTTCAAACTTGTATCCTCTGTTCTCAGAACATGTCTAAAATGTGTTTATTATCAAAGCCAAGCTAGTTGTCTAAAAATCTGCCTGATGATAAATCGTGTTTTACTGTCACTTTTCCTGACTACAGTTAATTCAAACACTAAGTAAATAAATGTGTTTTGTCTATGTAATAATATTTCTTTTAGAAAAGTGATTCATAGTCCACACAAAACAGTATTTTTTATCAAAACTGCCTTTTTAATTAGCTGTTTCTATACAATTGTATTTACAATTGTATTTAATTGTAATACAATTGTATTCATTAAGAAATGTCTTCACTGTCACGCTCACACAAAAACAAAATAAAATTAAAACACAAACTGATCCAAAACCCTGTTGCAGCTACAGTATGCCAGGTTCTGTGCATAATGTTAAGACACTGACAAAATATATCAAACACAATAAATGACGTGCATGCAAACCAAACCAAATCAAAAAATAAAAAAAATAAAAATAAAAAAAGAGAAGATTCTCTTTGGTCACATATTAAATTTGAGGGGTGGCTATGACATCAAAAACTGCTTTTTGGCTGCCTACAAAAGTTGGGAACTAAAATTTGTTCACTCTAAAGCATTTTTCTAAATATACAGTATCATTTTAACGTTCTAGTATGCTACTTCTCTGTAAACACAAGGCTAAAACCTAGGAAAACTTTCACAAAAACATGTTCCTGAAACCCGTCAGTGTTGTGTCTTTAGCAGTGAATCCAGCTCAGTGTGCTGGCATGTCTGTGTGGATGATCAGAGCCGAGTCCTTTCAGCGCTGATGAGTATAACACCCACGTGGTCAATAGTTTTAATGAGGGTGCTGTGCTGCACGAAACATACAATTGCCATTAAGTCTAACACGGTGGTTCTGAGTGCAGCAATTTGCAGATTGATTGAGTTTAGCCTGTCTGCAAAGATCTGGCTGTTCACTGTCAGTCTTGTTGGCGGCTTTCTTCCACAAATCCAATCAGATGTGATGAAGTGTGTCCATATGAAAAAAATTTTTTCTCCAATTTTTTTATAAAGATAGCCCACATGGCATGGACTTTATATGAATTTTGAGGACACAAATATAGACGGTTCTTGGAGTGCACTTAAATAGCGTATTTCTTGTCAACCAGGGTACTTGAATCGCTTTACATAATCACACCTCTGACTGTCTTATTAGACGATGACTGCTTTAACCACACTCAAGTTTGCACAACTTTGACATCCTAATAAATAATTGCAACTTCAGCGAGTGAGTTATAAAAAAAGGTTAGTTTTAAGAGCATTATTCACTAAATGTAAATCTATAATTGGACTGCTACCTGGTAAATATTTAATAAAAGCGAACTGAATATTGCAGAAAACAGCGTCTTAAATGTGTAAACCAGGGGTGTCGAACTCATTTTCCCTGAGCGCCACATGAGCGCTATGGTTCTAATTAACTTTGACGTTTTGTGTTCAACTTAAACACAGGAAACATCACGTTCCTCGTCTCACTGCTACAACTGAGCCCCGCTGACAAACAATAACTGAGCACTATGTGTTATTTCCTGCTTAGAAACAGCATTTCATCCTCATCTGAGAAGTTCTACTTATATGGCTGACTAAATGTGAAATATTTAATACAGGAATACTATTAAAAGAAAAAAAAGAGTTTTAATCATCGTTGAGTTGTGATAAGGAACTGCCATCCTATGTTCTGAACTCCCCCACTTTCAGACAGGGGATTCCAAATGGATGGGCGTTCCAGTTTGAATTTACAACTTTTAAGTGGAAAGTTCCCATTTCCCAGTACAACTGGGCCTTAGCAAAAAAAAAAAAAAAAAAAAAAAAAAAAAAAAAAAAAAAAAAAAAAAAA
>NW_013952480.1:239447-249476 GCF_001266775.1 Austrofundulus limnaeus
AGGCAACAGTGTGTAGGATTTGTTGTTTTCAGTGACGTCTAGTGGTTGAGTGGTTGAATCATCCTCCCTGGTTCCCCCAAACGCAAAGGAGTTGCTACGGTATCTCTCAGGTGTCAAAAACCTTTGATAATTCCAACCGCGATGTCTACCAGCAGCTTAATAAGTAAAATTATCCCAGCTACAATGACAGACAACAAATATTACATTTATAGTATTACAACTAAAACCGTTTTTGACACCGCCACCGCAGTTTGTCCTTCATGAGCCTTCGTAGACAAGATGGCGGTGCAAGATGGTGGCTGCCTGTATTGGAGACCTGCGACCATGGAGATATAAACAGCTTTTTATAAGGTAAAAATAATAAAACAAGGTCTTTGTGTGCAATGATTAGACATGTTTTTTTATCATTATTATTGTCATTAGTGATTATCACAATTTCGGCTAAAATAATTGACAAAATCCTACACACTGTGCCCTTATCAACTAAATTGCTTCTTACCTTTTGAATGGTGGAGGGCTCTTAATGACCCACAGATCTTGAGTTTCACAAGTGTGTAAATGTTCTTGTCCAATCTCCCAAACTGCTTAAGTTATTTGTTTAGTTGTGATAATTTGTTAATGAAAGCAGTTTTTTTTTATATTTATCAAATGATCAACAAACAGAAACAAATGTCAGTGCTTCAGTCATCTTTATAATAGTGTGTTTTATAATAGCAATTATGGTAAGCTATCATAACTCTTTCAAGAAAGATATATTGAGACTACATGTGGCTGGTTATGTTGTGTTTTATAGACCGTTTTACAACGCTCCAGGTGAACTACTACAGACTCCTTCCATGCCAGCATCTGCAGCTTTCTGACTTTTAAAATAACTAAAATTACAGTTTGGCTCTTATTGAAAACTGGAGCCTCGTCATCTAAATGTCCAGCTCCATAAAGTTCAATTTTATTCAGCTCTTTTTTCATTATATGGCACCCATTTAAATCCTCTCAAAAAGTCATCTCAGAACACAAAAACAGAAAAAAGTTAATCATAAATCCAGTTCAGTCCAAAACGGAGTCAGATGAAAGTCCAATTATAATCAAATCATTCTCGTTATTGTACAGTGCATTCACAGGCAGTGCATTTTGAAATCACAATTAGAAAAAAAAGTTATTTATCAAAGGAAGCCAGCAGAATGTGTTTACTTCAATCAGTCCTGAGCAGCATGTTGATGATGGGAGAGGAACAACTTGAAACAAAGAAAATATGTTTTTTTAATATAGGCAGGGTGAGTAATTGAGCTGAAAAAGCTTCAGTATGATAAATAAAACTAGAGAGACAAAATAAGTGTTAGGTAACCATGAAAAAGGGATGTGAAATATGATTTTTAATAAAGAAAAAACCTGCAAAATAGATTCTAAAACGCATTATAGCAGATGCATGATGAAAAGCAACTATACTGTATACATTTAAAAAGTAGCAAACATGTTTTACAGACTCAGAAAAACTGAAAGAATAAGTAGTTTTATGAAAAAGACTAAATTAATTGATGAAAAAAGTCACAATACATTAAAGAGGAAGAGGAGGAAGAGGCTTCCAGCCACAAGTCCCAACAGATACAAAAACATTCTGATTGAAGCTTTGATAAAACCTTTAACTCCAACCAAAACCAATTTAGTCAGGCCATGACATTTACAAGCGGGGTCCTTAGATTTTTTTTTCTCCATGAAGTCAAACGTCTGTGACTGAAGCTCAGAAATGAGCTTCAGTCTTGCACTTGTTCTTATTGTAGCCCCATTCTTACGCCCCCCTACACCCAAAAGTTTCTCTCACCCAGCCTAATTAGAACATGTCAAACCAGTGTGGCACAACATAAGCTAAACTTGTCCAGACAATTTGCTACATTTATGCACCCATGCAGGCAAAATGTTCAATTGTTGTCAGGTAGCACTTGTATGTTGTGGTGTAATTACTTGAACATGAAAATAAGTTGGCATCCTCATTTCTTTTCCCCCATTCTCTTTGCTTTAGGAATAATTGATCAAGGCTTTATTTATTTTTTTGGAACAAAAAATAGATTAGATTAGATTAGATTAGATTAGATTAGATTAGATTAGATTAGACTGGTATTGTTATTGTAAAGAGCACAATGAAATTACAGTTCAGAACACCCATTCAGAAGAAGACCGAACATAACAAACATAGGAGAACAGGTACTATGGGTCATGCTGCCACTGACCCTACACAGAGCAAGGATCATCTTCATGAAGACGTCATGAGGAGTCACAACCCTTAACAGAAAACCTAAAAAAAAGTTACATTGTTTTGTTTTGTTTTTATGGCTGTTTCCCAAAAAGGGTCTACATCAGGGATGGGAAACTTGCATGATGGATGGATGAATGGATATACTTATTGTATTTATTAAATTAACACACAGTGCAGTAATTTTACATGTTTCATGCTCAAATGCATGTTTCACAGTTTTTGCACTCTTGTTTCATAAATATGAATAATTTCATAAGCATGAATAAATACTTTGGCGAACTGAAGTGCAAAGGGATAATATGCTTTGAGTGCAGACTCCTATGTGGTTCCGATAAAAAGTTGTTGTGACTTCACTAAACCACACATATTTATATTTGAGCAATATGTTTTAGTGACAACTTCTATTAAAATCCTTTGCAGACAGCATACAGGATCTAAGCAGACTAAGGTCGCATTCACACCAGGAAAGTCCTTTGCTCCACTTATTTGGTCCGGAACAAAGTGGACTTTATTATTATTATTATTTTTTTTTTTTGGTGTGGTTTGCATTCACATTGTGCTTTTTTGCAAATAAACTATAACTTGTAAACAAAGCCATGAGGGTGACAATCATTGCTCCCACTGGACAGAAATGACGGGGGTGGGACTGAGCGCACAGACCCAGAAAAAAAAAAAAACATGGAAGTCCTGCTTCTTCGGTTCTGATGTGCACATTTGTGCTAATAGTACAACTGCAAAATCATTTAAAATGTCAAAAGCAGCTAATTTAATGGTGGTTTCGTGGTGATATTCTAATTTTGGAGTGGCGTCAGTAAACGTGTGCCACAACCCAAAGGAGACGAGGTGCTCTGCGTGTTCTGACCCACAACATGCTGGCAGCAGAGCTGCTAAGCAGGAGACAATTTCAGTTTATCTAGCTCAGCAACGGTGGACCGTGAAGACCAAGAAGGTGCATGCTTTACGTAGTTGGTTCGGTTTAAGTCCGGTCTGTATTCACACCAGAAGCGAACCGCACCAGAGTTCATTTGAAAGTGGACCAAGACCACCTCAAAAAGAGGAACTCAGTCTAGTTGTTTGATCTGCACCAGAGCTCACGAGTGTATTCACACCTACACACAAAAAGTCCGGACCAAAGCTGGAAATGGACTCTGGTCTGTTTAAAGCGGACCAAACGTGTCACATGTGAAAAAACTCTAAAAGCCTCCACATAGTCCATCCGAAGCTGAACAATCAATGTGAGATCACATGGTTGTTTGGCATTCATAGCCCCTGAGACATAGGCTACGTTCACACTGCAGGCAAATCCAACCCAAATCCGATTTTTTTGACCCATCTGACTCATGTCCGATTTTTTTATGACAGTCTGAACGAGACAAATCCGATTTTTTCTAATCCGACCCAGGCCGTTTCAGTATGTGGTTTTAAATCGGATATATATCTGATGTTTTCAAAGTGACTGCAGTGTGAACGCTCATGTCACATTCMWYYKRMYTTTTYMWYMRKGAGGAGGGGGTGAAGGATCGATAAGACACTAACCTCAAGTCACGCTGTTTAAATCTGTAGCTCCGTGTGTTTACAGCTCCAAAACACAAGTCCAGTTGCTTCATCTTTTTACTTTTCATTTTCCACGTAGATAATGTGATAATAATGGTCCAGCCTGGGTCGCGGAGAGTATCGATCCTAAAGTTCGATACCCGGTCGATACTTTTTTCCAGCTCGTAGTTTCGTTAAAAAAAAGCTTCACAGGAGCATCCCGGTCAGAGGCAGCTTCAGATATAAACACTGAACTAAAGAAGCAGGTCAGATAATTATTTAATCGGCTCTGATTAAACAACAACTTCCGATTCGATGCGCAAAATGTAGCATCCATGCTAGCTCTGTAAACAAACAAGCCAGCTGATGAGACGTCACGTCTTTTACTGCGCATGCGTGTCACATCAGTGCTGTGTAGCGTTCACACACGAGTCTGATACAGGTCACATTTAAAATGTAATGTGAACGTTCACACAAAAAGATCTGATTTTTTGAAAAAATCGGAACTGAGCATTAAGACCTGCAGTGTGAACGTAGCCATACTGTGCCAAACTCCTGGGAAACCGCTCCTGCTGCGGCGTACATCCCTGCATGGGGTTTCTTCCCGCTGCAGTCTAAAATGCGGAACAAAAAAAATCCAAGACCCGTTAATGGATGTTATTTGTCCACAAATATGTCCCAAAAACTCCACAGTTTTTATCAGACAGATTCCTTCAAGCACAACATCTGTTTTATCTCCATCCACAAGTTTTGGCCTTTTGACTTTCTTCATAAAAGTCTGCTTCTGGGTAGCATAAAACAGTCAGCTTCTGGAAACAAGTATTTTGTTTAATTTTGGAAGTGAGTAGTTGAAGCAAAATGCAGCGTTCAAGCGCTTTCAGTACAAATAAACACTCCCATGAACTTCTAACCAATCACAAAATAAGTTCTTATGTGGAAGTGGGTGAGAAGTTTGGGCTGTGACAAAACGGGAAGGCAGAGCTGACGATGAGAGCACGGTGATGTAATTTTCGTCATGAAACTGTGACAATGAGAGCCGATTTCAACAGTTCGGAGGGAGTATGTAGAGGCCTTAGGTTTGCCTTGAAATTTTGTGAACAGATGGTTTACCTTCTATTTCACTTAAAGCATAATTTTCTTTCTGGTTTTATCTTTCCTTTGTTCTTAGCTGTGACTAAATTTCTCTTCCTCACTGGTAGAGAAAATGTGTGCTTTAGGTAGTGTATGTGTTGGAGAAGCCATCTAGTGGCAAACTTTGTCATTACAACCGATTCAGTGCTACTGAGACACTTACATTTTTGTAGTCTTAAAAACATGAATCAAAGAGCTGTTTTGAGTGTTTTTTTAAAGTAAACAATTTGTTATTGTTTTTGGGAGCAGGGGGATGACTGGATGTGGCCTGCAGGCTACCAGTTCCTCATCTCTGATCTATTTGACAAAATCAGTTTCACTATGTATTGTGCTAACACAGTTTTTTAAATGTAGTGTACTAAAACAGTTAAGTACATTTCTGGATTCTAGTTGAAATTCATATATTTTAAAACTTATGCAAAAATAAGTATGCATGCATCAGGTAAAGAGATTCTAAAAGTTTTGTATTTGTAGCTTTCATAAATAAGCTTTAAGTTTAAGTAAATGATCCAAAAGTTGACCTTAGGGGGAAAAAAGTTTGGATATGCCCTAGAGTGAAAAACAACCCAAGGCAATCCACCTTTACTGCAGCTCAACTGCACCACTGTGCTTTTAGTTTTTGCTCTCTTTTCACAACAAATCAGTTGAGACAAACTCATTTTTTCCCTCCCAACCGTGGCTCAGTTCTGGGAGTTTGAGTGTAGCCTTAACTGTGGTTGACAACCAGAACGCATGGTATCGCACCGAGTCCTGAGAGACCAGGCAGCAAAAGCTAATCACTGCAAAGACATGACACATTGCCACGCATGTGAACACGCCCGCCCAAATCTGCGCATGTTAACGCTGTTCTGTGTTCACCCGCATGCACCAAGACTACTGCACATCGAGAAACTGAGGAAAATAATAGAACACACTCCCATCTAAATTGAATAAATAATCATTTTGTTCGGAACGAGTGTGAGAAGGTTGCCATGAGACAAAAAAAGGAAAAATGGAGGTGAAGAATGAGCTGCAGCTTTTTAGTTACAAGACAATTCAGATTCATCATGGATGAAGGAGCGAGGGAAGGGGAGGATAATGCAGGAGAGCAGTCTTTGAATCTGGGAAAATGATGCTCCATTTGAGCGGCCATCCAATCATAATCGGTGCCCACAACTCCAATATGCAGAAAACCTAAAATGATGCCTGTAGGAGCCCTTCGACTCCATTCTTCTGAATTTAACATTCCAATTTATTGTCAGAGTTTCCCTTTTCTCTCTTCACCACTTTCTGCCCTCATACTGATTGTGCATTGGCGGATTTGCAGTACAAGCACTCTTTTTGCTCATTTGTTTCTTTATTATTCATTGTCCCTGAAATGGAACCATTTGATTCAGCCTGACCTTGGGGTGGACAGAACCTTGGGGGCAGCTTGGGGGGGAAAAGTTATTTGATTTGTTTGCAGTGACCATTTGTAGCTTTGACCAGAGGTAATATGAATGAATATTTACATTTAGAGCCACAAGAAGAACAGCTAATTGCAGAAGTTATCTTATACACTTTTCTTCATTGTGAGAACGTAATTTATGTGACAGAATTTAATTTACTATTAAATGTAGTCGTTCTTTGAAATCCGTTCAACATTGAACTTTTTAACATCAAGTTGCTGAAGGAAAACCAATAAATGGCATGGTTATACTAAAATTGACCATTAAAAGTTGTTACAAGTTTTTAGAGCAACACATTATGCACAAATGCAATCATTCCGAAAACAAGAATTAGAAGAAAAACATTGTCCTTCACAAAAGCAAATTAATTTGTCTGCTGAAAATTCAGTGAGTCACAGTTGTTCAAACTATAATGACTCTAATTTACCAGAAGGCAAACTTAGGCTAGATAATTAGAATACAGCAAGGACACATAATAAATGTTATCAAAAGGGTTACATAAAATGTTTGTTTCCATCTTTGTAAGAGCTTACCCCCCCCCCCCCATCCTAAAACTTACAAATATTCATAGAGTCAACGTTTTTATATCAGTCCTTCCATATACATTATATCTTCTTGTATCTACATCTTTTGCAAGGGTAGCCTGGGCCTGAAGGCAACATATCGTTCATATTGTTGTGTTGTGGGGGAAACAGAGTACCTGGAGAAAACCCACGCAAGCACGAGGGAAACATGCAAACTCCACACAGAAAGATCCCAGGTCCAAAGAGATTGAACCCTGGACTTTATTCCTGTGAAGTATCAGTGCTATGAACTATGCACAAACTATGTTAAACCAGGAGTTTGACCAAATCAATGGACAGAGATTAGACAATGCAGCAGAGCAAATAAAAATAAACAACAAAAAATGACGTGACAAAGAAGTAAACAAAGAAAGTGCAGTGACAGACAAGTAGAAATATAAAAAAGAGCAGAATGGAAAGAGTTGAAAGATAAAACTGAAATAAAAATATAACCGAAACTAAAAAAAAATCTAAATTCGGAGGAAAACCAAAATCCAGACAATAAGGCAAAAACTAAAATCTGATTTAAAGCAAAAAACGGAGAGCCAACTAAAAAAGGTTATTATAAACTTAATAAAACTAAAACAGAAAACTCATAGATTTTAACATGATGTTCTGTACAAAATGTACAAGAGGAAAAAATAAGTGTGGAGACAAGAAACCATGGTGAAAATGGTAAAGAAGAGGAAGAGTTAGCTGTGAATCACTATGCTGTCGCTCTGCTTTTACATATCCAAACACAACCCTCAGTCTTTGAGGAAATATTGAAACTGCAAGCTCAGTCCAATCACACACCCCCACTTTACTTACACTAAATGTGACCAACAACTTGTGTTGCTTCTACAATGCAAACACTCTTTGTAACAATACATGTGATGATTTTCTTTTTATTTGTTTTTTAAACAGGACATCATGCTTCTATTTTGTTTTTCACATTTAAATCATTCAGTTGTCTATATGAAGTGAAACTGCAATGCTTTGGTCTGAATTCCTCCTTATACTTCACAAGTTCCAATTTCACCCCATTTCTGAGGTGAGTCTTAAATCAGCACATTTTGAAGTTGTCTCTTTAAATTAAATTAAAAGCTGTCAACAACAGAAGATTTGTCCATACAGTCTTACATGTTGGAGCCAGAGTCTGACCCAGAACAAGAGAAGGATGAAGATGGCAAAAATAGTTAGCTGATAAGTCCAAAAGTTATATGGTGTTTCCGTCCAAGTACTGTGACATAATAGTTCAGAAAACACAATAGAGAAGAAAGAAAACAGGACAAAATGAAAAATATGACACAAACTGAATATAAAGATTTCCATGCAGCACCGGGACAGACTAAATTCAACTTGTCTGCAGACCTAGAGATTTCAAGTACACAGCAAAATGTATTAAAAATGTATTTTACATGATTACATCATTTTCTGCCATATAACTTTTATGTTATTGCCATCAGCTCCTTTTTTACCATGTCATTATACAACAAACGTGCTGTGGATAAATATTGCAGAAATGCCTTAAACCCTAATAGCATCTGGATTTATCTTCTTCTTGAGGATAAAAATAAATGTCTGTTTGTTTAAAAAGCATATGTCTGAGTGTGCTTTTGTCTGCATTTGCTCACTCTACTGATAATGAACTTACAGTATTTTTAGGTTATAGTATCATTTAGTGCCATTACCCTCAAAATCATTTGATTTTAAATATACAATGTGATAACCCTGCTGTCAATCCTGCATACACGGAAGCATGAAAGGTACGAGGTCAACTGTGCTTCATAGGCTTGGGCTTTTTGTGGGGTTCAGGCTAATGTGGGTGGTGGAGTGCATAAAATGAAGGCCTTTAAGTGTGCCAGCCCAGTGCTGTCAACCTGTTAAAAGGCAGCTATATGTGTGTTTGTGTTGGTATGCACACGCAGGTGTGTGTAGGTATGTACGAGCCGTAAAGAGATGTTAAGAAGCTTGTTCCATCATGCTGATGAGCTCTGTAATGCAATATAGTTGCTTTTCCCTGACAGAAGTGAGGACACTTTCCAGCACATCATCTCCATTATCTGTGTATACATTAACCTTGAGTGGTGGCAGACAAGGAAAATGATCCACACACACACACACACACACACACACACACACACATACACACACTCCTGGGATACACAGTAAACATCCATACAGGCATACTGTACATCTCCAAGTGATCTCATTATGTAAACGGTGATAAATTTAACTTCTATTTACCATACAGCAATGCAATGTTAAATTTGCCATATTTTATTGCAGATTAGAGCAAGTACTCAATCAGGCATTTATAGGGGAAAAAACAGTGATGCAGTGGGCTAAAGAAAATGGATACTAAACGAATTACAACACTATTTTGGGGCTATTTACCTTTTGGCCTGAAGAAACGAGGCTTTCTTACAAAAAAAAAGAACAGTATAAGAATTTGTTTACTTTAGACTGGATTAATGAGATAACAGAATGATTTCATATTCCCTTCTGAAAGATCATCAGGCTGCACAGGATGTGCTACATCTATCCAAGTAGTGGTCTCTGAAGTACCTATGGGGGAGTTTCTTGACTGTGTGGGCAGAATCGGCCTCATCATAAGTGGTGGAGTTGCTCACGGTGGGCAGAATTTGTTTGGTTGGGTTGACTTGTCTTGTAGGCAAGTTAAAAGATGAACTAATGATAATAGTAACATTTCTGCAAACATGCAAATACAATTGACTTCAAATTGCTGCAGAAACCCTGTTTTCCAGCAATCTGATGCTGCCATTACTCACATGCAGTTAACCATGTAATGCAGAATTGCTGGCAATGTAAAGGTTTATATATAGCATAGAATAGCATGTATTTAAAGGGGCAATATCATGTAAAATCAACTTTTTTGAGTTTTAATTCATGTAATAATGTTATACTCTCATAAAAAAAAATGCCCAAAGCCTTGCTCTGACTCATTCATGCATGTTTGAGAAATCCTGCAGCGTTTTTAGGAAGCCATGCTGAGGAGCAAAACAACAGGTGGGGACCAGAAATGCCTTTTGGAACCAGGAACGCCCCTGGGACGTGTCTTTAAGCCGGAATTCCTCATGGCAGAGCGACCCCCCACCATCCCACACACCCCGCTCACAACTCC
>NW_013952480.1:249628-256424 GCF_001266775.1 Austrofundulus limnaeus
TGAAATGGGCGGGACAGAAGTGGAAGGTGGTTCTTAAAGAGACAGAGGCCAATTTCAAGGCGTTTAGAAGAGGAAGTGATGAGAAGATGAGTTTATTTTCTATTTAAACATAAAAACAGCATTTTAATAATAACTAAAGCTGACACAGATGCTTTATTATGGTATAGTATTTAAATATATGTCTGAGAAACACATAATATTGCCCCTTTAAATCTACTGAGCCCCTAAAAGGACATTGGATGAAAAAAAAACTCTTTCTTGCACACCAGGTATTTAAAGTTTTTAAATTATTTTGAAACAGATGCAATTTCCTTTGGTCTTAGCCTTTGTCAAACTAGCTTTTAGCAGTTTGGTCAAATTAAATCTAATATTCTTGTGAGGATTATGGCTGTTGCTGTGCTTAATTGGTTGTTTGCAGTATCAAGTGACTGTGGGCGGAGACTTGATGGACTCACCTGGACGCAGTTCAGCTGATGAGGTGTGCCTCTATTTAAGCTGGCTGCAGAGATCCATCCGACGCTGGAGAATTCAGTTACCTTTGGTACTGTTTCTACAGCCTGCATATACTCTCCTTGAGTTTCTTTGCTTAAAGTGTTTTTCCCCTGTGTGCAGATTCCTCATTAAGACCTCTGAGTTTCTGAAGTCAGAACCTCTCCTGACGGCTCTTCAAGAAACAAGCCTTGCTGTAAGCTCTCTTTGGAATCACCTCGAAGGTCCTCCACCTGCCACTCTCTCCAATACACTCCATCTGCAAAACAACAAGCCAAAGCCAGAAGCAAACTTCATCTTGGTATCTACACCCTCCCTTCCATGCCAAGCCTCCTCCTTGGAAACTGTAAGAACAAACTAACAGAGACAAACTTTAAACCATCCATTCTCCTCCTACAGCTCAACCCTGGGATCATCACTGTAAATAAAATCACTTATCTTTTTACTTTTTTGTTTGCCTGAGTTCATTATCTGCTGAGACTGAAACTGGGTACTTACTTAAACAAATCTTAATTCTGAAATAAGTCAGATATATTTTTTTCATGTATTTTTTTCACAAAACTGTATTTTTGTGAAGAGCAAAATTTGAAAATGACCTTTTTCAAATTAATAAAACTTGTGTATCAGAGGAAAGTTTGTCAAAATATATACATTTCTTCGGATTTTTGTGCAAATTACTGCAGAATGATGCAGTTCCTTGTGTGTGCCTCTTTACAACTTTTTGGCAGTAAAAAATATAAATGTCTTAAAGTTGCGGGTATGTTTGAAAGTTGCGGGCTGCTGTTGGGAGACTTGAAGTAGAACCAGAAGCATCCCCCAGATATGTTGTCTAATGAACCAGTCCCTCAGTCAAGGACACCGAGATTCCAAATGTTTCTATTTAAACATAAGTGTGTGTTTGTGTACTACTGAGCAGACTACCAGAGCACCAGCCAAGGTTTACCATAGTTACAATGTCATATTGATCGAGGAGCATCCCCCCATGGAACACGGCTAAGGTCTTCACATACAAGTAAACATTCTGCTTTAAAAACAGAGAAAACACAACAAATGAGCCAGAGTCAAGTCTTTAGTGAGGGTGTCTAACCAGCTGTGAATCAGATAAGCCTCTCTTCAACTTGCCACAAAGCATGTGGTTCGACTGTAACACAAACTAACTCAAATGAGGGTTCTGACAGACTGCAACCGATGGTAACCGCAGATGCAAGGCTGTTGCAATTACAGCCGGTGGAATCCCTCCCTCTGGGATCCAAATGCATTCAGCCTTCACATGATTCACACAAATATAAACATCTAATAAAACCTCTCAGCCCTTTATTTACTGTGAAAACAAACGTTTTATCTCTTTTAACCTAAAAATGATAGCTGTCTTGTGTAATGGCAACAATTACGCAGTTCTGCACATGCTGGTGAAACCACGATAAGACACATTTTTAATGAGTTTTGTCACTGAAGCTGCTTTAATGTGCACCCGGTGCTCAGAAAAAAACAAATATGCACAGGCTTATATCTGAAAATAAAATTAAATTATTCTCCGTGTGAGGGAGACATAAATAAAGTGCACAATCCAAACTGTTTAAGCATTTATCTCAGAATCTGGCTGGAACTGATGGCCACTTAACATCACATTTTCTATGGGTCAAATATGAGCAATAAAACTCTTTCTCACTTATAGTTGCCCTTTGGAGACTCTCCTCAGCCTGTTTTTTTTTTTCCATATCAGTGAAGCCTGAAATATATTAGTGACAGGCAAACAAACAAAACAGCTTCTTTCTTCCTTCTTTTTTTTGCCTCCCTCATTAATTGGCCATGACTGTTCTTGACATTTTGCTAAATACCACAGTGATTTTAATGATAAAATAATTAGACATGTGACTTGGAGGACACTTTTAAATGTAGTGTTTTTGATTTCAGTTACCACAAAAGATTTCACTGTTATAAAGTGTGAAAGAGCAGGGCCAATTTTACTATAATGCAATGTGATCTGATGCATTCATGTAGAATTTAAGATTTTATTTATTTATTTACATTTTCTTTTATATGTGAGCTTAATATGACAATGCAGACCCCGTCTAAAGTTTTATTTTCCACCTCTGTCCATACAATTAATATGAAAATGTTGGACAAACCCTCTTCTTTAAAATTGAAGACATCAGAATCCAATTTTGGTGTAAAACTGGATGTAAAACTGTAAGCCTTACTCCATCATGTGTTTCCCCACATCATGCTTATCTAATAAGTTATTTTATAGATCAATACCTCTGTTTTCTTCTCTGTAATGTTTGTTTTGTATGCACTAGTAAAAAAAATGCATCAAATAACTACACTCAAAAATAGATGTGTTGGATTAATGTAAAGCAATTTTTACATTAAAGGAAATGTGGAAATTGCTTTACAATTACTTAACTGAGTGAAACTAGTTTGCATAACTTGGTTAAATGAATCTATTATGTCTGTTTTTGTTAGTGTAATTACAACTAAACATACAAGAAAAATGAATATCAGAATACAACGGCATGTTAAGAACTATGTGAATTGTCTTAAATCATTGACAAGATTCAACTGGTTGCCATTTCAGCCCTAGTTTACAAATTATGTTTTTGTGTGTGTAGTTAAATTATTTGTTAATGGTTCATAAACTGTAATGAAAATATAAAAAAATGGAAATGTCCATGCCATGTCACTAGATGGCAAAAAAATATCTATATTGCCAGTGTATCAACACATGTACTTGTTTTTTTTTTTTTTTTACTTAGCTTTCCTAGATATTCTTCCAAACTATTATTCTATAATATTTACATTTTCCTACCAGTTAATAAACTCTTCAACACAGAATAAAAGTTTGACAATGATAGATTGGAAATAAAGACAGAGAAATGTTGGAACTATATTTATTTTCTTTATTCCTGCTATCCTTTTGACCAAGAAACAATCTGCTGTGTCATCATTTCTTAAAGGCATCTGCTCACATAAAACCATAGAAAACAGTCTCTTTACTAATCAACTCTTTAGACAAGGGTTCAAAATAATGTTTTGTTTTGTTTTTTTCTTGCCAAAATATCTATTTCTGTATGAACTGCCAGTCTAAACTTAGCAGAAAATGTCAGATTTAAAAAAAAAAAAAAAAACAAACAAAAAAAAACATCCGGAGCAAGACATGAAGCTGATAAGCTATATAGCATAGCTATTTCATAAAATGAGTTTTAAATCTGCACAATATATAAATGATATCACATTTTTCCAGTTGTAACAATAAGTAAACGGAAAAGAAATGACAGTAGTAAAGTGCCATTTTTTTTGTTTACAGGCAAGCGTTTTCAATCCAGGCAACAGTGCCAAGGTAACAGAGGAGTCAATGTTATGGAATTTATCCAAAAGCAGTGGAAGATAAGGTTTCAAGCTCCATGGCTAATGTGATGAAAGCATGGACCAATTTTAAATTCTTTTTGCAGGGACTGCTTCATTGTAAGGTGAATATCTGAGAAAGACAATGGAGCCGTTCACTTTCACATTCCCCAAGGAGTTCCAGAGGGTAGAACGACTCTAAAGCATTGACTGAGTCATGCTACTGTGCGTGCACTTTACACTACCCTCACAGTCAGTGGTGATTAAGGAACGTAATGGCAATATAACATGATTTGGGATTTGTTATGGGTGTGTCACTGGCCTTCTCCTTTTTAATTAATTAGAGATAATGGGCAGATGGCCTGCATATCTACAGTATATGTGGCATGGCCAGGTGTTACTGAGGAGGGGACCACAGAGAAGGGACAAAAAGTCTAAATGAAAATTTGTACAGGAACTGGCCGCATGGAATATCTTAATTATTTTTCATAAAATGAGAGTGATTATGCATTGTCCAATCATATTTACAGATAATAACTCATCTAAAATTAGCCACAGATCAGTTGTCTTGATGTGAAGTGAAAGATTGTGAAACAGTGACCTTCCTGAAACAGATTCAACAACATCAGGCAGTTTAAACTTTAAAATTCATTGTAATTTGTGTCCTCAGCTGAAATAAATGATGAGCCAAAACATTAAATCCTCTGACAAATGACAATAATTCAATTCACTGAACATGAAAAAAGAACAATCTAAAGAAGAAGACAGCAGGTTGTGTTGAATCACTTCATCACAGTCTCTCATCCTGAGTAAACAATGGAGAGGAAAAACTCCCTATTAACAGGAAGAAACCTCATAATAATAACATAATGACATTATCATCTTCTACTATGCTTGAGATCCTGACATTCCTTTTGATGGTACCAAATACTGAAAGCCAGTTAAGACTTCACAGATCCTGGCTTTAAACCCAAATTCAGTGTGGGTTTTTATTAGTCCTTGTGGCCCAGTTCCAACTCATTTTCTGGAACCCCAGAACTCGTGACTCTATTCAAGTTGGGCTACTTGGCCCCAGTTGACATCATCTACTGCAGCTCTTTGATCACTGACCGGGCAGGGGGTGGCGTTACATCACACAGATGAGAAGAACTTTATGTGAATTGTTTGCAGCGACTAACTTTTTTGTTGGTTTATTTTCACACAAGTTTAACAAAACTTAAGCAACCAAGCAACAACAAGCTAACATTAGCTACCATTATCTTACCGTTCTCTGTCATCTTGCCCTTTCGTCTTCGGTGTCCTACAACTGGATGGTTTAATACAATCGTTGGCACCTTTCCTTCGAGTTTGGTGTAGTCTATATTGCTGGGTCACTGCTGGAGTCACTGCAACATAGTACTGCTTACATATAAAACTGAAAGCAAAATTGATGGAATATTTTGAGAAATCCTCATAAATAGCAACACGTTTTTGAGAATGGAGTTGTTTTAAGATGGCAGATGTCCACTGAGGTCTTGGCTCCACTTGAACTAGCCGGTATTCAGTTTGGTTAGACTGAATACATTCTTTCTCCTGAGGCTGGTCAAGAGCTATATTATACTAAAGATGATGCATACAGTACAATTTTCAAAACTTTATTAGACAAAACTATCTTTGTAGCAACTTCTGAATGATGTTTTGGGGACAAATGTGAATGACAATTGACTGAATGCTTTGTGGGAGTGATGAAATCATTTCTGCTATTTACCTCATGTCTAAAAAAGGCTTTAGACTTGTTCCACTCATCCAAAAATACTTCAATATCATCCATGCTGCTTCACAGGAATGTCACCCTCAATGGCCCTGTCTGGTTTGACAATGCACAGTCCTTTTGGAGGACAAAACACCCTACACAGTCTCCACGGGAACAGTTTGAGGAATAAAATAGAGCCCAAGGTATCAACCAGGCCAAACCCACAGGTGTAAATGCTAACCCATACATTTCCTTTCTACCTCCAACGCACAAGGGGACACAATATGACATCCATTATTTAATGCTGTCATTTAAAATGAAACATTGTTTTGGAGGCCTAATTTTAGCCTGCTCACTTCTGTCTTAGTGGTAAATAATGAAAAACGTTGTCAAGAGAAAAGCCCAGAGCTCGCTGTGTAATGTCTGCCAGTTCAGGCTGACAAATCAAATCAGTGACTACTGCGGCAGATTTGTTTACCATATTTAATTATTTTATTTTGATAAAGTAATCACTGTGTTGGGTATCTTTATTTTTTTTTCCCATTTTTGTATGAACCGTCAATTAGGATGTTAAAAAAAACAATAATTAGGCTGTATGTCAATGCTGAAGACAGAATTTTTTGTGACACCCAGCCAGTCCAGCGGACAACCTGTTGACAAAACCTAATTGTCCGCAAAACATTTTGGTTGTCCAAAAGAATCTCAAGAAAAATGTAATTTAACAAGTATATTGTTCTGTAGACGAAGTTTTTTATATATAATTGTTCTCAGTCAGCAGGTTGACAGGAGCTGCATGAATAAAACTTCCTCATTCTCTTCTTTGAAATAGAGTTCAACATTCATAAGCTTTTTTCTGCTCATAGGTCATATATTTTCACTTATATAGGAATATACTGTGTACATGACCTTATTAAAATTTACAGTTTAGTGTTCTGTTTGGTTTTACAAAGTTTTCTCTCCCTTTCCTTTTTACAAATGATGGACACCCGTGGCAGATAATTTTAATCAAGGTCTTTTTTGCTTGGTTGTCCACTGGACAACCAGGAGACAGGATCTGGTTGTCCGAAACAAAAATAGGTTGTCTCGGACAACCTAAAGAATGGTTATGTCTACCTCTGCTTAGAGGTGATAAATGTTTTTCTGCATTATTTTGGAACAAATTGTTTCAGATTTTGGTGCAGGTGGAAAAACGTGGTCGTAACAGTTTCAGTAAAGAGGTTAATATATATA